>NC_061091.1:13081972-13116926 GCF_015104395.2 Macrobrachium nipponense | reverse complement strand
ATTTTTCCTAACTATACAAACCTGAGGTCCTTTTACACATAGTCCCACCTTATGCCACCCCTTACTCTGCATTTTTTGCTTGGGCCTAAAGCAAAAGTGATTCTTCGCCTCCCAGTCGCGTGGCGCGCGCACTGTCGGACAAGCAGTTAACTACCGAACTCCCTTGTTCGAAAGCTTACGACCATCCAGCTGCCGCTAGTTACCTTCCTATTGTAAAAGGACCTCAGGTTTGTATAGTTAGGAAAAATGCAATTTTGGACAAATTGTCATTTTGGCTTGAACTATCATCTTCGGTATCCTGTTATCACCACGGAAGTCTTCCTTCGGGGAAAACTTCTCCTTCACTCTCTTCATTAGAGAATGAAGGGTGTCGGCTTCCAGTCCTTATTCTTGTTCCTCGAATGGAAGAGAATTTAGGGTGGAGGTCTATGTACAGGAACCTACAAATATATCACGTATATTGTCCTCGCAACATGATTCTGTTATAAGTTGAATTGTCCGAGGTGTAGGCACATACCGTAGTTAACTCTACAGGTTGTGACTGAGACGAATAGTATCTTCTTAATTGAACTGCAACTCGGGACTGCCTGCAAACCTCCCAGGAGTTACCAGTTTCGATTTTGAGATACTTATGGTATTGTTACAACACCACCACCTCAGCGTTTGCATTCACCGAAATCCATTTCTATTAAATGCAAATGCTCGAGCATATTTTTTTGCTTTCGATGGTTCTAGCCGAACGCATTCCTTCTTGGAGTGGATTACCTGGCAACTCAGGATAACGAGTGAGCGAGAGCTAGCGGTGTATTGGGCTACCTGCTGCAGCCAAGTACCAGCTGGCTGTCCAAGATAGCACGGTCGGATTATGTCTCTCTCCTCTACAATGATTGACTACCGAACCGAATCTCTGCCTGGCAATCACAGACTTAGGTCTCTGGTTGGCTGGAATTCTCGCATACGTGAATGACCATCTCTACTGCATTGCCTTGGACATTGCGAGAATTTTTAGACAGAGATATCTCATAGACTCGCTATCATCTTTCTGTTACCGCACGGTAACAGAAGTCTGTAGCCTAGTCTCCCGTTGCATTGCACCTGCCGCTGCAATAATGCGGAATGATTTCTTCAGACATCTGAGTTTGTCTTCTAAATATATCTCATATTCGTGGGTGTGCAATTGTTCATTGTTCACCCCGAATTGTAGATGTATAACAGAAGACATCGCCTGTTCCCCGCCCTGCCAGCTCTACTTCCAAGTATATAGATGTCCTCCCTGGATAACCTGGGAAGAAGATGATTCAGCCCATGAGAAGCGGTTCTTCAGGCAGTACATCCCTGTGTTTTCATTACTGAAAAGCGCTCCGCTTTCATTGCAACTCTGACTTCTCACCGAACAGCAATGAAGTAGCGGTTTAGCGTTTTCAGTCTTTTGTAAATCACAGGGATTAAGCCGTCTTCGCAGGTTGGTGTCATCGGCGGGACTTTTCTAAGTTCAGAATCTTGAGAGTTACTTCTCTCGATTCGGCTGTGAAGACGTAGGTCTGCATTCACCTACCACCTTCGTCTTCAATGGCACATAGTGTTGTTTCTCCTTAGCTGAGACTCAACAACCATGAGAACTTCTGCCTTGCCATCAGGGACCTCGGTCTCTAGAAGGCAATTGATTTTCGCCTGTTGGGCACATGCCTTGAGAGAATCATCATCTCGCCTTCCGGCATCGGTGGCAACAGATAGACGATTTGTATGGTCTCTCGGCATAACCCTTCAAAAGGCGAGGGTCACGTGACTACGCCTCGGATGCTTGGACAGCTCGCCTCACTCAACCGAACGCAGTTAGTCGGCAGCTGTCGAAGTGTCCAAGACCGTCACGAGCTACGCTGTAGACTTAGTTCGGTTGTTCCGGTACCCATAACCATCGACACCCACCATGGGGTGTCAGTGTCCTATCCACTGTGGAGACGAAGAGACTTCGCCGCAGTAGGGTACGAGACCGCGAGAGACTTCGCTGCAGTGGGATATGAGACCGCGCGACACTTCGCTGCAGACGAATAGACCAGTATGGGTACTGGACATCACTCCGAAGAATATGTTGGACAGAAAGATGGATAGGTCATCGCGACCAGTATATCCTTCTTTCCCTCCGGGACTGCCCACAGGTCCTTGGAACCTCATTTCCCTGGACCGGTGGTGGATGCTTGCAGATGTGTTTGCTTACCCAGCTCCTTGACATGACAAGTTGCATCTTGTCCATGGTGTGCAGTTGTAGAGGTAAGAAGGATGCGATATTGACTGGCTTTCCCCCTTCCCCGCCTCGTCCATTCCTCGTCCTTCGGGTTGATGATAGGACTCCAGCTCACACTGGCTGGTCGGACAATTGATGCGGTAAGCCTATACATAAGCATCCTTCTTATGTTTCTTATCAGAATCATAGAAGCAGTCCCGCTCCTTCCTCTAGCAAGGGGAGGAAGGAGACTGGCAATAATGCAAACCCTTCCCAGAACTTTGCATTAATGTCTCCGACGCCAATATTCTTCACATGCCTTTTTCGGATGAGTCACGATACCTAACTCATTTCGAATAGGCCCGGAAGTCTGACTCTTGATCACGCAGCTCCTATACTCCGATCAAGTTGTCAGAGGCAGCAGGGCACTCCTCCTCGCTCTTACGACCAGGAGTAGCCTAGGTGCGCAGAACTCCAGTCAGTTCTAGAGGCTCACTCAGATTCCTCCCACCAATCAGTGAGTCTTCCTATTGTTAAAGGACCGAAGGTTTGTATTCGTATCGGAACAAATAACAAATTGTCAAAAATTGTATTTTTCCTAACTATACAGACCTGAGGTCCTTTAACAAAGATGCCCACCTCATGCCACCCCTCAATCTGAACCTGGGCCGAAAGGCAAAGTGGAGTGTTTACATCCGGGCAGGCTAGCCTGCCCCACGGTAGTTACTGCCTAACCACCTTGTTCAAGATTCAATGGCCGTAATTCCAGCTACACCGTAAGTTAATTCCTATTGTTAAAGGACCTCAGGTTTGTATAGTTAGGAAAAATACAATTTCATGTATGACACCTACCTGGCAGGTATATATATATAGCTATATCCTCTGTCGCACTGGCAGAATTTTCAAAACTCGCGGCAACCGCTAGATCACTGGTAGTTCAGGTGATGGCCACCCCGTTTCCGTGGCGCTAGCGCTCAGAACCATTCCAATTTTCATCAGATTTTCTCTGCCAGCCGAACCGTCAACATCGTTGAGGGTTCCCTGCTAGGATTTCGAACTCGTTGCTGACTTTTCACTATTTTGGACGGATTTTTGGTATCATATTGGAAAGTTACATGGGCAATTGCTTTGGATTTCTCTTACAATGTCTGATTCTGGTGTTATCTTTAGAGTGTGTGTGAAAGAAAGATGTAAGGTGAGGCTACCGAAAGCTTCGGTAGACCCTCACACTGTGTGTAAGAAATGTAGAGATTGTGTGTGTACTTGGGACAATAGGTGTAATGAGTGTGAGAGTTTGAATGAAAAGGAG
The DNA here is from genome assembly GCF_015104395.2 of Macrobrachium nipponense. Classification (NCBI taxonomy): domain Eukaryota; kingdom Metazoa; phylum Arthropoda; class Malacostraca; order Decapoda; family Palaemonidae; genus Macrobrachium; species Macrobrachium nipponense. The sequence continues at coordinate 13,113,396 of NC_061091.1, read as the reverse complement.
TGGAAAACTCTCATGAAATATGTGGAGAGATTGGAGAAAGATCGAGTTAGGAGATCTGTTTCTTGGAGTGAGAGGTCAGGCTCTTCTAGTAAGGCCTTGAATGATTCAGTAACTATTTCTCCACCTCCTTCCCAAGTAGAAGTTGTAGCACCTTCTCCTCAGGTTTCTCCTGCGCCTGCTGCTGTTTCTGAGGATGCAAAGGACTCACATTATGTTCAAGTGTTTGCTGCCCTAGCGTCTATGGGCGATCAAATTCAGCGTCTTACTGATAAAGTGGGTGCTTTTGATGTGTGTGACAGTGTAGTGGAGGGGGCGGCTGATCGTCTCTCTCGTGCTCCTAGGCCTAGAACACTATACCAAGCTCCCAGACCCAAGGGAGAAGGTAAGTCGACAGTCGAAGGGAGGCGAGAGGGGTCCCCATACGATCAGTCGTCCCTTCAGGCAGTCCTGTTGCGTCCCAGGCTGCAGCAGTGCGCCGTAGAAAAGGCGTCAGTGGGAAGTGTTTTTCGTCTTCCGATAGCTCGGCGTCAGGCAAGTATCGATGTTATGCGGACATTTCGCGTCCACTGAAGAGGACGCACAGACCAGCATCATCTCAGGATGATCTAGGCTACGCACAAGAGAGATGGAGTAGCCCCGAGAATTTTTCATCGAGTGCGGATGAGGACGATATTCCTGTTAAAAGAAGAAGAACGTTGCGTTCAAGGGAGGACGCAAGACGTTCGTTGACAGTCAGTTCTCCTGAGAGGGACTATCCTGCTGTGGCCTTGGTACTTTCTCCTGTATCTTCTCCGTCTCGCAGACCGCAAGTCCAGTCTCTTCGTTCGTACGAGTGCCGCACAACTTCGCTCTCCGCCTTCGCGTGCGATCCGTCAGGAGACGGACACTAGAGACTTGCTCACAGAGAGATGCAAGTTAAATTATCTGACCTGGTTAAGTCTTGGGAAGCAACAGATCAGCCTTCCTCGAGACGTAAGGACACGTTTCTCCCCGTTAAGTCCTCCAAGAGGATGCTTGATCGTATTTTGCCTACTCCTCCTCGTCCTTCGATTTCTCGAACAGGACGCATGGTACCGGCTAAGACGGATGAGCGCTCAGTTATGCAGGACGCAGGACGCAAGAACAAGCCCAATAGATGTACGGTGGACGCAGCGCAAGCGATGGACGCAGGCGCAGGACGTTAACCCGTCTTCCTCCCGACTCTTCCGAGAAGACTTTCGTCAGGACAAGAGGAAACATTCACTTGAGAAACAAGTTTTGGATATGTACGCTGAGGATATTCTTGATAAAGACGTCGGCTTACAGGAGATTTCGTCAGCGGAAGAAGACGTTGAGGAATTAGCTTCTGAAGAGGAGAAAGATGTTGAAGCTCCTTCTTCTGATTATGAAAGGTTGACTGATTGTCTCCTGTCTATCTTCGAAGGGGAGTTTCAGCCCTCAGCTCCGTTGTCACCCCTTTCGCAGTTTTCAAGGAACAAAAACCCCAAGAAATCATCGTTTTTGAAGATGACTCTTTCTATTACGGCTAAGAAAGCCCTTCAAAGGATTAACTCCTGGTTGAAGGAAAAGAGGGAAGCAGGGAAGACTTCTTTCTCCTTTCTGCCAGCCAAGTTGGCCTCGAAGTCTGGGGTCTGGTATGCAACAGGGGAAAGTCTCGGCCTGGGAGTTCCTGCCTCCTCCCAGGGGGACTTTTCCAGCATTATAGACAGCTCCCGCAGACATGCTCTGCACGCGGCCAAGGTTTGGTGGACCTCTTCAGAGCTGGATCATCTTCTGAAGGGCATTTTCCGGACTTTTGAAGTGTTTAGCTTTCTTGACTGGTCCTTAGGAGCGCTGGCTCGCACATTGGAAGACAAGGAATCGTCCGCTTCTCAACTGCCAAGCAGCATTATGTCCTGCATGGACAAAGCCCTGAGAGATGGGGCGAACGAATGAGTGTCACTCTTTACAGCAGGAGTGTTGAAGAAGAGGTCCCTCCTATGCTCCTTTGCAGCAAAGGCGTTTCTAACGCGCAGAAATCCGAGTTGGTTTTCGCCTCTCTCAGATCAGCTTTTTCCTTCAGATATGATCAAGGACATCTCATTATCTTTGACTTAGAAGGCGGCTCAGGACCTTTTGACGTCGTCTGTAAGGAAATATTTGCCCCCTAAGGTGGTTAAGAAGATGCCTAAGGAATCAAGACCGCCTCAACAGCCCTTTCGAGGCAAAACTTTTCCTCGCCCCTCCTTTAGAGGTAAAAGGGCTCTTCCCAAAAGAGGGTCGAAGCCCTCTAACAAACAATGAAGCGCAAGTCCTCCAGTCATCAGTTGGGGCCAGACTCCAGGAGTTTTGGGAAGTTTGGCAAAACAAGGGAGCGAACCCTTGGGTCGTCACGATAGCCAGGGAAGGTTACAAGATCCCCTTCCTGAAGAAGCCTCCTCTTTCTACATCCCCGAGGGACCTTGGGGCCCATTACAGCGATCCAGAGAAAGAAGAGGCCCTACAGGAGCAAGTCCTCTCCATGATCAGGAAAGGAGCAATAGAACCTGTTCTGGATCACTCATCCCCAGGATTCTACAACAGGCTTTTCTTGGTAGCGAAAGCCTCGGGAGGATGGAGACCAGTGCTGGATGTAAGTCATCTCAATTTATTTGTGGAAAAGGCAATCACCATGGAAACGAGCGAATCAGTAATGGCAGCAGTACGTCCAGGGGACTGGATGGTTACCCTGGACCTTCAAGACGCGTATTTCCACATCCCCATTCATCCAGGATCCAGAAAGTATTTAAGGTTTGTGAGCCAGAACAGGGTCTTTCAGTTCAAAGCTCTGTGCTTCGGACTTTGCACGGCTCCTCAGGTGTTCACGAGAGTGATGTCAAACGTGGCGAAGTGGCTGCATCTACTAGGGATCAGGGTCTCGCTCTATCTAGATGACTGGCTTGTAAGATCCCAATCAAGACAACAGTGTCTGGAGGACTTAGGAGTAACGTTGGAATCGACAAGCGAATTGGGTCTGATGGTGAACTTCGAAAAGTCGAATCTGATCCCCAAACAGGAGCTAGTTTATTTGGGGATTCTGATTTCCTCAGTGACTTTTCGGGCTTTTCCATCCCCCGACAGGCAAGTTCAGTGCCTTCGGAAAGTGCAAGCCTTCCTAGAGAAAGACCAATGCTCGGCACGAGAGTGGATGAGCTTATTGGGGACTCTCGTCGCTGGAGCGGTTCGTTTCTCTAGGAAGGCTTCGCATGAGACCCTTACAGATCTTCCTGAACGAAGTCTGGCCAAGAATATCGCAACCGGATTCCTTCCTGTTTCGGATTCCTTACAAGATCAAGGAGGAATTGCAATGGTGGCTAACTCCAGGAAAGTTAGCAGAAGGGATGTCGCTCCAACAGAAGAACCCAGACCTTGTATTATTTTCAGACGCGTCGGATGCAGGCTGGGGAGCGACTCTAGGCCCTCAAGAAGTGTCAGGTCTTTGGAGCAAGGAGGAAGCGGCTTGGCATATAAACAGGAAGGAACTGATAGCGATTTTCTTGGCTTTGAAAGCGTTCAAGGCGTTGATCCGCAACAAAGTTGTGCAGGTAAACACAGACAATACCACAGCTCTGGCATACATTCGGAAGCAAGGAGGAACTCATTCAGTCTCGCTGTGCAAGTTAGTGGAAGAAGTCCTTCTGTGGGCAGAGAAGGAGAACGTCACTATGCTCACCAGGTTCATTCAAGGGGAGAAGAATGTGAGAGCGGACCTGTTGAGCAGAGAAGGTCAACTGCTGTCTACAGAGTGGACCCTTCATCTAGAAGTATGTCAGAGCCTGTGGGAATTATGGGGTCATCCAGTGGTGGACTTATTTGCGACTGCAACTACGAAGAGGTTACCGACGTACTACTGCTCTCCAGTCCCAGACCGTCAAGCAGTCGCAGTAGATGCCTTCCTTCTAGATTGGACGGGCCTAGATGCGTATGCCTTTCCCCCGTTCAAAATTCTAGGAAAGGTTATGAAGAAGTTCAGGGAGAGTCAAGGGACGAGACTGACGCTCATAGCCCCCTACTGGCCGGACCAAGATTGGTTCACAGAGGCACTGGAATGGACAGTCGACACACCAAGAACACTTCCAGCAAGAGTAGATCTACTCAAACAGCCTCACTTCAACAGGTATCACAAGAACACCCTCGCTCTGGGTCTGACTGTGTTCAGACTATCGAAAGACTTGTCAGAGCGAGGGTTTTTTTTAAAGAAGCGGCCAAAGCTGTGCCAGAGCAAGAAGATCCTCAACAATCAAGGTGTACTAGGCGAAGTGGGAGACCTTTCGTAAGTGGTGCAAGAGTCGAAAGGTTTCTTCTTCCAGTACCTCTGTGACCCAAATTGCAGATTTCCTTCTGTATTTGAAGGAGGAAGCAGGGTTATCTACTCAGACAATCAAAGGATACAGAAGTATGTTAGCCTCGGTTTTTAGACACAGAGGCTTAGACATTACCAACAATTTGGATCTGAGAGACCTCATAAGGTCCTTTGAAACAAGGAAGGAACATCGTTATAGGACTCCTTCTTGGAACCTAGATATAGTTCTGAAATTTCTAGGAACTAATAAGTTTGAACCGATGGGTCAAGCTTCTCTAACCCTTAAACGCCGAAGCAGTAAAAATCAAAAACTCCCCCGAATGCCGGAGCCGGTTTTGAGTGAGCGCGGAAGCGGAAAAAATAATTTTTTCAAAAAATCACAGCGTGCTTAGTTTTGAAGATTAAGAGTTCATTTTTGGCTCCTTTTTTTGTCATTGCCTGAAGTTTAGTATGCAATCATCAGAAATGAAAAATAATATCATTATCATATGTAAATAATGCGATATATGGTAAAAAAAAAAATTCATACATAATTGTATTAAAATCACGCTGTGCAAAAAACGGTAAAAGCTAACGAGTTTCTTTTTTTTTCGTTGTATTGTACACTAAATTGCAATCATTTTGATATATAATATATTGTAAAACAATAAAAGCAACACCGGAAAATTATTATCACAAAATGATGTACGAATTCGTAACGCGCGGACGTAAAAAAAATGTTTTTTTTCAAAAATTCACCGTAAATCTAAATATTGTTCTAGAGACTTCCAATTTGTTTCAAAATGAATACAAATGATTGAATATTACGATACTGTAAGAGTTTTAGCTTACAATTGCATTTTTCAACCATTTCGGTAGAGTCAAAATTGACCGAACGTGGTTTTTTTTCTATTTATCGTGATTTATATGCAAATATTTCAAAAATGAGAAAAGCTACAACCTTCAAATATTTTTCCTTTTATTTTACATGAAATTGCGCACATTTTCATATATAAAACTCTATGAAATGCCTAATATGAAACGGAGCAAATTTTCCGAGAATTCGATGTACGCAATTCGGAGATTTATGGCGGAGAATCCGCGCGCGGAGAGAAGGAAAGTTTTTTTCATAAATTCACCATAAATCAAAATATTGTGCTAGAGACTTCCAATTTGTTGCAAAATGAAGGTAAATGATTGAATAATACTAAAATATAAGAGTTTTAGCTTACAATTGCGTTTTTCGACCATTTCGGTAGAGTCAAAGTTGACCGAAGGTTGAAATTTTGGCACATCGTTTTTTATATGGAAATATTTCAAAACTGATAAAAGTTACAATCATGCGTATTTTTTCATTGTATTTTAAATGAAATTGCACACATTTTCATATATAATACTTCATGTAACGGATAATTTAAAACGGTGCAAAAATTATGTCAAAGTGACGAAATAATTTTTGAGATGTGTCACTGATACTTTTTAGTGCGATAAGAAAGAAATTCGCGCTTGCGCACCTGCGTAACGATTGTAAACAAAACAACGCCTTGATCCGTGAACTCCCAGCATCCCCCAAGGCGCGTGATTCAAAAGTTTTTGGCTGGTAGGCCTATAAGTATTTTTCCGTGAATTTTTAAAAAAACTTTTTTGAGCCGACGTATGGTACGTCCATTCGGAAATCGGGGGAGATTTTGACTCAACGTTTAATATGTCCATTCGGCGTTTAAGGGTTAAGAGATGTCTTAAAAAAGACAATATTTTTGGTGGCCTTGGCCACAGCAAAAAGAGTTAGTGAACTGCAAGCCATTAGTAAACATGTTGGCTGGAAACATGACAAGGCAGTAGTATGTTCTTTTCAGGAAGACTTCTTGGCCAAGAACGAAAATCCATCTCATCCTTGGCCAAGGTCTTTTGAGATTATGGGTCTGTCAGATCTTGTGGGACAAGAACTAGAAAGAGTTCTCTGTCCAGTAAGGGCTTTGCACCATTATCTAGAGAGAACTAGGAGTATTAGAGGGACTTCAGAATCACTTTGGTGCTCTGTGAAGGACCCCAGCAGAGCCATGACTAAAAATGCTATCGCTTTCTTCCTAAGGGAGCTAATTAAGGTATCACATATGCTATGCGAGGAAGAGAACTTCGGCCTGCTTAAGGTTAAGGCGCATGAAGTGAGAGCGGTAGCGACGTCCTTGGCGTTTAGACGTCCTTGGCGTTTAAGAGAAATATGGCCCTCAAGGATATTATTGAAACGACGTTTAGGAGGACTAACTCAGTTTTTGCCTCTCATTATCTCAGAAACGTCAAAACAACTTTTGACAATTGTCAAACTTTGGGCCCTTACGTATCCTCAGGTGCAGTATTGGGCAAAGGAGTTGCCACCCCATAAATTACTAACATGCTAGGATATTTTAGTTATTTTGTATTGTTTTTATGGTTGTCTGAGAGGGTTTATTCCCTCTTCAGTCTATGAAGTGTAGTTTGTTAGGGATAATGTGTGTGTGTGGTTCAGGTGGACTAACATTTCCTAGCATGAATACCCATGGTAAGAGAGGGCTAGGGTTTCCTGTCAACAAATTGGTCTCGTCCAGTTGTCAGACCCTTTTGATAGCTTCTTCAACACTCAGGTCACATCCTAGTTGAGAGCTACTAAGGTTTAGCAGGCTAAGAGGCAGGACCTATGAAGTCAGCTACCTTAGCAGGTAAGGAACATAAGAGTATTTTAAAATTTATTTTAAGTTTTAAACTCTGACGATGTTGCTGTCTTTGACCCACCCCCAAATGTGTCAATCAGCTATATATATATATACCTGCCAGGTAAGTGTCATACATGAAAATGACGTTATTATGATATAACAAAGTTTCATGTATACTACTTACCTGGCAGGTATATATAATTAAATTCCCACCCGCCTCCCCTCAGGAGACAGCGTTCAGAGAAAATCTGATGAAAATGGGAATGGTTCTGAGCGCCAGCGCCACGGAAACGGGGTGGCGATCACCTGAACTACCAGTGATCTAGCGGTTGCCGCGAGTTTTGAAAATTCTGCCAGTGCGACAGAGGATATAGCTATATGTATATATACCTGCCAGGTAAGTATACATGAAACTTTATTATATCATAATAACGTCATTTTTCGACAAATTGTTATTTTCTGCTTAGCCTATGTATGAGGGACCTGGCCAGGTTGACGACTGACAGGAGTCATTATAGGAAAAGTCAACTATTTAGGTATGAGGAACCTGTCAACTGGTGGGTTGTCAGGCCGCGCAACTATTGTAAAGTTTTACCTTTAGAATAGCCTGTGACAAGTAAGAGTTGGCATAATTTTGATAACGAACTAGATATTGGTACGGCAGCCGTACCCCAATCTTGGTAGATATTGGTACGGCAGTGAATTGCGCATGCGCGAACCCTTGTTTACCGCCTCAGGCATATCAGTGACAGCAAGAAAAATGGTAACGGAACAGCATGAACCGCGGAATAATACGTACATTAGTTTTCGCCGAAAAACAGATGTGTTCAGGCTTTAACAAGCTGATAAAAGCCATAGACATCTATGAAGATTCAAACCTTTGGTGACTTTCTCGGCCTTTTATTCTGACCGACATTGGAAAGTTGCAAAGGGCTGCCTTTATACACTTTACAATATTCTTTTAATTCACTTCATTGGGTATTACAGCTGTCGGAGAAGACGATAGAATTTACCAGCTAGTGAAATGGCAAAATTAAACAAAATTTCAGCACTATTCTATTAAAATTGGGATAGTTTTGTTTTTGTAGCACAAAAAGCGGGACAAAATTCACAAAAGCAAAACAAAAAGGGGGGGGGACATTTTGCTAACTAAAAAAAGGGGGCCAGATGTTCAGAAAGCAGGACTGTCCTGCCTAAAAGCCAAACTCTGGTCACATAATACAGTATGATTAGCAAACTGGTAGACGGATACAGCTAACTCCCGTACCTACAGCAAGTCAAGAGCGCAATACGGCACCACTGACACTGACAGAAGCTGCTGTACCCCACGACTACCGCACTGTCGAGCACCAGCTTTATGTGTGATTTCTTGACCGGACAAAGTTTCCTTAGGGTAAGGAACACTGCCATAGCTTCCAGGACGTTTACGTATATGAAGCTGTTGGAACTGAGGGGACCAAGTTCCTTGTACCTTCCTGTATTGAGAGTATCCCCCCCAACCTGTTAGTGACGCATCTGTGTGAATCACTAAGGCCGGAGATGGAAACTGTAGCGGGATCTTCTTCGCTAAATTCTTCGCCTCCGCCCAAGGGCGGAGACGTTTGCGCAGAATCTCCGGGATCGGGGCGAGCCTGTCCCGGGATCTTGCGTTGGCCCTGGATCGCCAAACCCAATTGATGTCCTTGAGTTTGGCTTTCAGAAGTACGTCCGTCACTGAGGCAAATTGTAGAGAACCCAGGATCCTCTCCTGGTTTCTCCGGGACGTCTGTTTGCACTTCAGAAACTGTCTGGTTGCCTTGGCTATCTCTTTCCTCTTCGCTGGAGGAATGGAAAGAGTATGAGAATCCAAGTTCCACTGGATGCCCAGCCACTGAAACCAGGACTCCGGAGTCAGGCGGGACTTCCCCCTGTTGATCTTGAATCCGAGATGTTCGAGGAAACAGATCACCTTGTCCGTAGCCTTGATGCATTCTTCGATGCTTGCCACCCACACCAGCCAATCATCCAGATAGGCTACTATCATGATCCCCTGTGACCTTAGTTCCTGCACTACCATTTCTGCCAACTTCGTAAAGATCCGGGGGGCTATATTGAGCACGAAGGGCATTATACTTTGAAAGAGAAGGCTTGTTTGCCTAACTTGAAGCCTAGAAACGGACGGAAGTGCCGTGCTATCAGGACATGATAGTAGGCATCTGTAAGATCTATAGAGGTGGTAACGACCCCACGGGGAAGTAAGGTCCGCACCTGAGAGATGGTCAGCATCTTGAACTTTTTGCAGCGAATGGATAAGTTTAGACGGGACAAGTCTAAGATCACCCTTCGCTTGTCCGAGCCTTTCTTTGGAACGCTGAACAAGCGCCCTTGAAATTTTAAATGCCTTGTCTTTGACACTGCCCCTATTTGAAGGAGGTCTTGAGAGTATTCTATTAACTCCGGTGTCGGCTCCTGATAGAAGGTGTTGGGGGGAGGAGGACCTTCGATCCAACTCCAGCCTAGGCCTCTGGATACGATGCTTTGTGCCCAATTGCTGAACCCCCAACAATGACGAAAGTGTTACAGCCTCCCTCCTACCTGCGAGACCTCATTGGGCTGATGATGGACGCGTTCCGCGGCCTCCCCTTGCAGCTCTGGCACAGCCGGTTGCTCTGCTGCCAGCACGTTGACGAAAGGGACCTCTAGCCCTGCCCCCCTGCCGAACCTATTGAAGACCTGAAATGCCTGGTTCTCATAGGCCTGATTAAAAGCAGGAGAGACAGCGAAAGAGGCCGAAGGTTGCTGCTGTTGGGGATGCGGCAGAAGAACGAACTGCTGCTGGGGCTGGGCCTTAGAGGTGGAGGGTTGAGGCACAGGGACGGCTTGAACCAACGCCTGATGTTGAAGAGCCTGGAAAGGCTGGAATCTCCTAGGCTTCTTTTTGGGCTTGGAACTTGAGGAGGAGGAATCCGGTTTTGGAATTCGTTAACAACCGAGGCCGGAAAGAGATCTGCACCCCAAATGGAAGAAGCCAGGAGTTTATTTGGTTCATGCCTAATTGTAGATTCGGCTAGGACATGCTTTCTGCAGTTTCTCCTAGCCACAGCAAAGTCGTACAGGTCGCATTGCATGCTAAGCAGTAACGACTTCGCAATGACCTTAAACAGCGGTTCTTGTGCATATTCAAGGGCCGCAGTTTCGGTCATCACCAAGGAGTTAAGAGACCTAGCAGGCCTTGTCCTAGCATCGAACTCCGTTTGTATCAAAGTATCTGAGAGCCTAGGGAGACGTTCGCTAAATAGGGTGATCGCACAGTCCGGTTTAAGCTTCCCTACAGAGAAGGTTGCTGGAAGGTCCACCCAAATGTCATCACCCCCTGGAAGCAACAATGATGTAGGGTCGGTCTCCCTCATTTGAGGCATAGCCTCATCCCTCATAACGGCCTGAAGAGTGAGTTCTGCTACTTTAGAAGTGAACGGTAACGGATTCTCGTCATCCGTTGTAAACATCGTGAACGGACTCTTGAAGGCCGTTACCCTGGTATTCGCGCAGTTCCACTCGTCCAGACTGCGAATCCACGCCTGTTGGGCTTGGTCCCTCGAAAGGATTACAGTTTCCTTTGGGACCTTGTCCTCCCTAACTAGAGCAGACTCCGTAAGGCGGACATAGCCGATGAAAAGGAGCCTGTAACCCCGGAGGATAGAACTCGAAGTCTTCAAGCATTCGAGTACCGCATCCCTCAATCGTTAACATTCCGTTGACACAAGGAGCGTAGTTCGCCATCCTCCAAGGATTACTCGGGTGGAAAGGAGGGAGAGTGGAACCGTCTGGCATAACCTGGCCTGGTGCCAACTGATTGGGATGCACCATACCCGACACACCCTGCTGGAGCCCTGCCATTAAGGACTCCTTGGGTACCTAACCTCTGAAGTACTTCTTGGACCAAGTTGCCTAAATTACTGACCTGTTCCAATATATTCGTGGCGAACATATCTGAATGAAAGGAGGGGGACTCTGCCTTCTCCTCTGGTACCTTATGAGGTACCTAACCCTTGGAGGTCGATGGAATGGGATGTGAAGGGGAAGGGTAAGACTTCCCCTTCAGAGGCTTAGCTTAGACTTCAAGGACCTTGGCAGGGACTTCTGCCTGGGTTTGTCCACTCCGGGATGTTGAGCCGGAGTTTTATGACTCATGCTATCATGTGATCTTTTGGGATTGTCTTTAGTTTTTTGCAGTAGTTTAGATTGAAGCTTACTTTTGACTTTAGGAATTGCTGAGAGGGATTTCGACCTAGAAGGAGGTAATCCCCCAGCAAAACCTTGAAAGGAATTAGAAGACGAAGGAGAAGAAGTATCAGAAGTGCTCAAGGAAAGACCCGGAGCACTTGGAAGACTAGCCTCATTACCACTCTTACCATAGCCCATGTCTAAAGTCAGGGGCTCTTGATCCATATCCGGAGCAGGCACTTCCTCCATTAGTTCCTGCTGCGAAATTTCCTCCGACTGTCCAGCAACTGCAGCCTGAATAGAGGCAATGACAGGGGCTGCCAACTTCGGGTCCACATAGCCCGCACTTTTTCCTGCTGGGAAGATTAAGGTAGCCATATCTTGCGACAGGATGTACGGCTTCGCTTTGCCAATGTTGCGCCCGAAGCCTGTAAGAGAAGGAAATTGTTAACCAAGAACTCAAGTTAATATTCTATAAACAATATTAGAATTATATTACTCTTGAACTATACCATGTCACATGTGAATAACCACCCTAAAGTTAGCTGTGAACCCCGAGGGAGGGGAACTTACGTCGGAGGTAACACATTCCACTAGGTCGTAGCAGGCAAAACAGTTTTCATGGTGCCACACAATCAACCCTTCCAGTTGAACGGCGCAAGAGGCATAGCTCCAGCAAACGTCATGTCCACAAGGGTCTTGAATCACGGCGTTACAGCCGGCAACCAAACAATGGGTGGCCTGTAAGAATAATGATACATGAGTACCATTGACAACAGGTATGGGAAGTTCTAGGTAACATTTAATAATGCCGGAGTATTCCAGACTAACAAAATATGTCCGAACCTGCCAAACCTTCTATGCACTCTACTAAGCATTCTGGAATTGTAGCAGCGGGAAGCAGATGCATGCCGGACAGACCGGGGCATAGGCTACTAACCACTGTCGCTACTATATAAAACTGGAGAGGAGGAGCACTAATGAAAGGTGAGACCGGAACGGTGGAACCCGGAGGTTCCCTAATCAAAATAACAATAGAGTAGTAACTCACAGCGGAGCAATATACTCTAAAACATAAATGATATAATAGAATAATATTCGCCTGACGGAGGCATAGCCACCGAAGAGACGTTCACCTCTGAGACTCCGGATACAGCCGGAAGCCTGTTCCGTCATTAGACAGGGAGGGAATGTCAGAAGGCGAATGGAGTCAGGATCCCAAAGAGCGGAGGAGGGCCGAGCTCGCCCGAGCCAGGTCGGAACTGAAGCTGGGTAAGCGAAGCTCCTCCCCCACGCTGGGATGAGGTCGGCTGAGAAGTGCCAACCGCACACCGAGGGCCTGTGGGGCCCCCTTCCACCCCTCCATGAGAACTCGGGTTCGGTCGTCAGGGACAAAGTGAGCGAGATAAGCACCCACCTAAGTGGGGGCTGTGTGGAGGGGGGGGAAGGTAGGTCGGCAGAGGGAGACGATCACGTGACCGCCCGTCTCCCTCGCGGTATCATGAACCACGAGAGAGACCGAGAGGGAGGCTAGAGGACTAGCCTAGCCTACCCAACACAAACACAAAGCATAAATAAAATAAGTCAATAAAATATGTACTGGACACGGGGTGGGAAAATAAAAATAAGAAAGAGGAACAGAACAGTCCTAGGACAACCAAGTAAGACCACCCGATAAGGATGGCCCCAACCAGGAAATCCCAGAAGCTGGCCTAGGCTGGAACGTAAGAACAAAGGACAGGTGGCCAGGGAAGAAAATGACTAACAAAAGGAACGAAATAAGCAGTATTATTAAATGAAATAAAGACATGGAGGAAAAATAACGCTCGTTCCAGATGGGCACGAAACAAAGAGATGTGCTCAGAAGAAAACCCCGTGCCAGCGCAAAAGAGAAAATACAATAAAATAAAATGAAATAAATAAAATAAATACAAAAACATAAATATAATCGTCAAAAACGGTATCCAAAACACTGAAGATGATAAATACAAAGTGCCATTACAAATCGGATCACTAGGTATGGAAGACCACGTAAAACCGAAGGGACACAATGGGAACGCTCTAATGGCGGCTCGGAGCCGCCGCCTCGTGATGCGACAACTCCTAAAAACCTAAATAATAAGGGCACGAAGGCCAGAAAACACTCCCTAAATAGTGTCAACACTTAAACCAGCACTTAACTTGGATGCCGATGGAGATTGACGATCCATAACAAAAGAAAAAATCCAAAATAGCGAAAAACACAAGAGTAAGAAAAAACTTGTGCTTCTCGTGTACGCCTATCTGAAGGAATGACGCTACATCCGCTACCTACGCAGTGGTAGGTAGCAAGCCGTAGGACGGCTCCCCTTTTCTTAAGGGTTTTTGATGTAGGAGAGGCTAATTGGAGAGGGTGCAGTGGTAGTGGTTTTCACTCGCCCCAGAACTATACTGACACCTTTTAATGAAGGTGAGCGAGCTGGAATATTCTGGCAGGTCCAATTTAGCAGTTCTCTGGTATTATAGCAATATTTTACCTTAGAAATAGTGCTGAAGGAACCTATTTCACGGAGCGACACAGCTTCCTCGCCCAGAAATAGATTTTTCTTACGTCAAAATCCCTTATTTGTACGGCAGGAAGTCTGAAATTGATGCATGCGCAATTCACTGTTGTACCAATATCTACAGCGATCGGGATACGGCTGCCGTACCAATATCCTGTGCCTTTTGATAAGTGTTACTTGAAGAGCGAGTTTATAATTGACTACAATTTTAAAATGTACCTCTCATCCTATAGGGTACTTGAGTAGCTTAGCCCTAGGTTACAATCATAAATTACAGTATAGTTTACACACAATAGCATGTTGCAGAATGGTTGAGCTCTCCTCATTCTGCTATGGATAATCACATTGGGTTGACCAGGTCCAAGGTGGCCAAAGTCTACCGCTCCCAATAAGGGCACAACACCATAGGATAGGTTAGGTTAGGTTGCTTCTTTGTTGGAATTTACGTTTTTCATACATTCAACTTACCTGTCAGATATATACATAGCTATAGACTCCGTCGTTCCCGACGAATTTCAAATTTCGCGGCACTCGCTACAGGTAGGTCAGGTGATCTACCGCCCTGCTCTGGGTGGCAGGGCTAGGAACTATTCCCGTTTTCTAATCATATTCTCTCTGTCGCCGGCTGTATCAACATTGTTGTTACTTCCTCCTGACTAGAATTCGTTTTTCGCAAAGCTTTTGATCATCTCTCGCTGATATTTGGTGACGTACTTGGATCGTTGTTTGGCATTCGCTATCGTGGACTGTTTTTTGGACTTGGTTTTGGATTTTGTGAATATGTCTGATTCTAGTGTTAGTTTCAGAGTGTGTGTGAATGAGGGCTGTAAGGTGAGGATTCCGAAAGCTTCGGTAGATCCTCACACTAGTTGTAGAGGGTGTAGAATGGTTGAATGTTCAATTGAGAATACGTGTAATGAGTGTGAGAATCTGAGTGCACAAGAGTGGAAGAATCTAACTTCTTACTTGAAAGAAGTTATTGAGAGAGATAGAGAGAGGAAGAAAATCCATAGAAGGTCTGCCTCTCATGATTTACTTTCTAGCTCTGTAGCTTCTTCCTATGATGATAATGACCATTCTGTTTCAGCCCGTTCACAAATGGCTAATCCCTCTAGTTCGGCTTCGGAAATAGCAGAACTTAGAGCTTCCCTTCAGAAAATGCAGGAAAAAGTCGCAGCATTGGAAGGTAAGGAAAGTGAATGTGGCAGTGATATTAGTGTCCCAGTGTAGTGGAGTGGGGGGGCGTCTGGCGTCTCTGCGACGCTCACAGGCCTAGACCCCTCTTCCAAGCTCCCTGGCCCGGAGGAGAAGGAAAGTCGAAAGCCGTACGGGGGGTTTGTGGAGAATCCCCAAAACGATCAGGCGTCCCTTCGGCAGAATCGATCGTATCGACTGCTAAAGACCGCTATAAGAGGGGTCCTACGAGAGTGCTTTTTCGTCGTCGAGTTCGCCTTCTCCGAGAAGAGGGTGGAAGGAGTCGAATCTTTCCCGTTCCTTTGAAGAGGAGTATTGCAAGAGCTGCCGCCAGGCGCCAGGCGCCTGCTGAACATGAGATCAATTCGAGTCCCGAGCGCTTCTCGGAAAGAGGAGCGCCTTCGGTAGTAAAGAGGGCGAGAATACAGTCAGACTCTGGGACTGGAGGAGATCCTAGAGCGCCTTACAGATCTCCCTCTCCTAATTCGGAAGATTCCTCAACCAAGAAAATTTTGAAGAATATGCAAGAGCAATTAGCCTTGCTAGTAGGAACTCGTTATAAGGAGCCTACTCGTAAGAAGGATGATAGGCTTCCTATTAAAAGATCTAAAGAACTATCTCCTGCCAGGCGCGACGCATCCTTCAGGGGAGTTGTCGCACAGGCGGCCATCTCTGGGGGGGGCGGTGCGCTAGGCAGGCGAGAAGTAGGAAAGGAAGCTACTCCTGTCAAGAGTAGGGCGCCAACCAGAAGCCAAACTCCGAGTAGGCGTAACGAGCCAGGACAACATTCAAGATCTTCAATCAAGCGCCAAGAGCTGGATGAAGAAGAAGATCCTGTTAGGAGTAGAGCACTTATAAGACGGAAAGCGCCTACTAAACTCAGAGGACACTCCTCCCAAGCCCAGGAGTATTCTGGAAATAATACTCCTCCCAAGACCGGGGGTATTCCGAAGTATCCTCCCAGTGGCGCCAGGACGTCGGAACTTAAATACTCCTACCAGGCAGGAGTATCTTGAAAACCAAAATGAAGCCTAATAGGCCCATACTCCTCCCAGGCGCCAGGAGTTTTACGAATCTAATACTTATACTTTAACCAGGCGCCAGGAGTATGAGCGGAATCTTAATACTCCTACCATCAGCGCCAGGAGTAATATAATAGGCGCATATGGCGCCTACAGCGCCAGGCGCCTGCTGAAAGCCAGGATATTCGAGGCGCTTTGAGCTGCCAGGGCGCCCTGCAGGCGCCTGATTGAAAATGCGCCTGCCAGGCGTCAGGCGCCTGATGAAAATGCGCCTGCCAGGCAGCCAGGCGCCTGCTGAAAGCCAGGAGTATTCGAGGCGCTTTGCGCCTGCCAGGCGCCAGGAGGATCCCAAGCACGCTACTCCTCCCAGGCGAGATACTCCTGCTGTACACCAGGCGCATTCCTCGTATGAACCTGACACTCGGAAGAGAGTAAGAGAAGAGTCAGTAGAAAGGAGAGAGCCTTCTCCTTCCGAGCCTCTTAACCCCAGAAGATGCATCGGAGGACGTAATGAAGGAAGGATCTTCTAATAATTATTAAAGTCCTTTCGTCTCTTCTGTTGGAGGAATATGGGAGACTCTTGACAC
This sequence comes from Macrobrachium nipponense, assembly GCF_015104395.2. Taxonomy (NCBI): domain Eukaryota; kingdom Metazoa; phylum Arthropoda; class Malacostraca; order Decapoda; family Palaemonidae; genus Macrobrachium; species Macrobrachium nipponense. Next base: position 13,096,857 of record NC_061091.1, on the reverse strand, counting down.
CAGCTGCTCCCCCTTCACCACGTTCGCAGTTTTCGAGCACGAAAACACTCAAGTTCTTCCTCTTTCCTTAAGATGAAGCCTGCCATTTCTATGAGGAGAGCGCTACAATCTCTTGACTCCTGGTTCAAGAAGAAGAAGGAGTTAGGAAGGACGGTCTTTTGTATGCCTCCCGCCAAACTTACAGGGAGGAGAGGAATTTGGTACGAAACGGAGAGGATATGGGATCTCTGTCCGTTTCAGCCGAATCAGATTTCTCGAGTTTGGTGGATTCGTCTAGAAGGCACGCCTTGAATGCAGCGAAGGTTACATGGGGGCTTTCGGAAACGGACCACCTCATCAAGGGTCTATTTCACACCTTAGAAGTTTTTAACTTCTTAGATTGTCCCTTGGGGTTCTGGCCAAGAAATCTCAAGAAAATGAACAACTCGACCCAGAAACCCTGAATGCATCCTCGCCTGCATTGATAAGGCTGTTCAGGATGGATCAAGAGCTGAGGATGCTCGCTATATGGTGCAGGAGTTTTAAAAGAAAAGAGCGGTGCACAGTGCTTTTCCTCACAAAGGCGCCTCTCTCATTCGCAGAGAGCCGCCTTATTGTTTGCGCCTCTCTCAGAACACCTTTTTCCCTCGCAGTTGGTGAAGGACATCGCGCATTCTCTGACGGAAAAGGCCACCCAGGATCTCCTTAGACAATCATCAAGGAAGAGTAGGCCTGTGGCTAGTGAGGAGAAGAAAGTGGCTCGCCCAGCTCAAGAAAACAGCCCTTTCGAGGAGGTCTTCCAACTAGACCGATCGCCAGAAGGAAGTCAACCGATAAGAGGGGCAGGTCTTCCTTTCCGTGCCTTTAAGAAAGGGAAGTGAGAGTTCTGTCCTCCAGACACCCGTAGGAGCCAGGCTACAGTATTTTGCGAAAGCCTGGGAAGACTTAGGAGCCAAACACTTGGACGATGTCGATTATCAAGAAGGGGTATCGCATCCCATTCAAGGACATTCCTCCTTGACAACATCTCCGAGGGAATTGTCCGCCAGATACAGGGACCAGATGATGACGGACACTCTTCGTCAAATGGTGGAAACAGATGTGGGAAAAAAGGGCAATAGAACTTGTACTGGATTGCAACTCCCGGGGTTTTACAACCGCTTGTTTCTTGTAACAAAAGCCTCGGGGGGATGGAGACCGGTACTGGACGTAAGTGCGCTGAACAAATTTGTCGAACAACAGAAGTTCAGCATGGAAACGTCTGCCTCAGTCCTTGCAGCACTACGGCAAGGGGATTGGATGGTGTCCATAGACCTTCAGGACGCATACTTCCACATCCCGATCCACCATTCGTCGAGGAAGTACCTTCGATTTATGTTCGAAGGCAGAAATTATCAGTTCAGGGCCCTGGTGTTTCGGCCTGTCCACGGCTCCTCAAGTCTTCACAGACGTGATGAAAAATGTAGCGAGACATACACTTGAAAGGGATAAATGTCTCAATGTACCTGACGACGGCTCATCAGAGCCAGGTCTCAAAAGCAGTGTTTGGAGGACCTGTTAATAACACTGGAGTTGACAAAGTCTTTGGGACTGATCGTGAACCTCGAGAAGTCTCAGATGATCCCCAGCCAGAACGTGGTTTATCTGGGATTCAGATGGATTCTCGGGGTTTTTCGAGCTTTTCCATCGCAAGAGAGACTAAAGAACAAGAAAGGCTGTGCCACAGTATCGAACTTTCTAGGGAAAGAGCGCACTTCGGCGAGGAATGGCTGAGCCTTCTGGGAACCCTTTCCTCGCTCGAACGTTCTTTCTCCTAGGGAGATTACATCTTCGACCGCTTCAGTTCTTCCTAAGAAGAAGTTGGAGTTGGAAGACAGGTCAGCTATCGGATACGTTTCCAATATCGGAAGAAATAAAACATCATTTGAAGTGGTGGTTGCTTCCACTAAAGGAAAACAAAGGAGTGTCCCGCAAGTACGGAACCCAAGCCTGACATTGTTTTCAGACGCCTCGGAGGCGGGCTGGGGTGCAACATTGGGACCCAGAGAAGTGTCAGGCACCTGGTCGGCAGAACAGGTGTCATGGCACATAAATTGCAAAGAGCTCTTAGCAATTCACCTGGCGCTAAAGAGCTTCGAACACTTAGTCAGAGGCAAAGTCGTGCAGATAAATTCGGACAATACGACAGCTCTGGCTTATGTCAAGAAGCAAGGAGGGACGCACTCTTTTGCTCTGTACGAGCTGGCACGGGATCTACTGATTTGGGCGAACCAAAGGAAGGTAATTCTTCTAACAAGGTTTGTTCAAGGGGAGAGGAATGTGAGAGCGGACAGACTGAGCAGGAGATTCCAGGTCCATTCCCACCTACAGAATGGACACTCCACTCAGAAGTCTGTCAGAGCCTGTGGCGGCCTTTGGGGGAAGCCTCAAATAGATCTTTTCGCCACATTCCTCTCCAAAAGGATAGATACATTTTGTGCCCTGGTGGAGGATCCCCGAGCTTATGCAACAGACGCCTTTCTCCTGGACTGGTCAGGAATAGACGTTTACGCTTTTCCCCCGTTCAAGATTCTGGGGGAAGTAGTCAGAAAAATTCGTGGCATCCGAAGGAACCAAGATGACTCTGATCGCTCCGTATTGGCCAGCTCAAATCTGGTTCACAGAGGTGATGGAATGGACAGTGGACTTCCCCGATCTCTTCCAAACAGAATAGATCTGCTCAAACAACCCCACTTCGAGAGGTACCATCAAAAATCTACCCGCTCTTGCTCTGACTGCCTTTCGACTATCGAAAGACTCGTCAGAGCGAGAGGGTTTTCTCGCCAGGCAGCAAATGCAATTGCTAGAGCCGCAGATCATCTACGAGACCGAGTGGTACCAATCGAAGTGGGAAGTTTGGGAAGTTTTTCAGAAACTGGTGTAGGTCGAAGAAGCTGTCCTCTTCCAGTACCTCTGTGACCGAAATTGCAGATTTCCTTCTGTTTCTTAGACAAAAGTCGCATCTCTCGGTACCAACTATTAAGGGGTACAGGAGTATGCTCTCAGCAGTCTTTAGAAACAGAGGATTAGATCTAACGAATGACAAGGATTTGCACGACCTCATTCGTTGCATTCGAAACATCTAAATCACGCGAACCTAAGGTTCCAAGCTGGAACTTAGATGTAGTTCTTAAATTTCTTTCATCAGATGAATTCGAACCACTTCACACTGCTTCGTTCCGTAATATCACGAGAAAGTGTTTGTTTCTGATGTCTCTTGCAACGGCAAAAAGAATCAGTGAGTTGCACGCCCTTGAATCAAGAGTTGGCTTCAAAGGAGACTCAGCAATTTGTTCATTTCAGTCCCTTTTTCTGGCCAAAAATGAAAACCCTTCGAATCCCTGGCCCAGGAGCTTCGAAGTTAAAGGACTTTCTAGCTTGGTGGGCAGAGAGGCAGAAAGATCCCTGTGCCCAGTTAGAGCTCTAAAATTTTATCTGGACAGGAAGAAGCAGTTGGGGGGTTCGCAGAAAAGTCTTTGGTGCTCAGTGAAAGACCCCAAGAGAGCAATGTCCAAGAACGCATTAGCCTTCTTTGTGAGAAGTGTTATCACAGAAGCTCATAAGAAGTGTCCAGATGATTCGTTTTTAATCTCCTAAGAGTGGGAGCCCACGAAGTTAGAGCAATCGCAACCTCGGTGGCGTTCCAAAGAAATATGTCACCGAAAAGAACATTTGGGCTACAAACTTATTGGAGATGCAACTCTGTGTTTGCATCCCATTATTTAAAAGACGTACGAGTTACGTATGATAAATGCTTTTCGTTAGGTCCGTTTGTGTCAGCACAGACGGTTCTGGGTAAAGGAGAAAGCACCAATCCTTAAAATTATGTACGTAACCCTCTTGTCGGAGGTGTTCTCGGGTTTTCGGTTGATGGGAGTGTCAGTTGTCGCACAGGCGGCCTTCACTTCTCTTTATTTGAAAATCGAGTGACATCTGACTATTAGAGGGGTACAAAAATTTGTTATTTTTGTATGTATGATTTTCGAGTTTGTGTGTGTTTGCAAAGAGTTTGGGGATAACTCTAGGCAATCTTAGAACTAACACGGGTTAGGATCGGGTGATCGGGATTGGTTGTGTGCTCCTTAAATTAGTGCGTGTTGTCATATAAGCGGATGTGCTCCCATTGACAAACGCCATTTAGGATTCTGTCGAGTAAGTGGAAGAGACCCCATCGACAGATCCACAAGAATTCTTGGCCACAGATCACTATCTCGCTAAGGTTCTTGAGATGAAGCAGACTCCTAGGCAGTAGCCACGAAGTCTTCCATCTAAGAAGGTAGGAACTAAGGTTTATTTATACCTACAACATATGTTGTTTACCTGTCTAGTCAGTTAGTTAGCTGTCTCTTGCCCTCCACCAAAGGGTGGGGGTCAATCAGCTATGTATATATCTGACAGGTAAGTTGAATGTATGAAAATGACATTGTTATGATACAATAAAGTTCATACATACTTACCTGGCAGATATATACAATTGAAGACCCACCCAGCCTCCCCGCAGGAGACAGGTGGAAGAGAGAATATGATTAGAAAACGGGAATAGTTCCTAGCCCTGCCACCCAGAGCAGGGCGGTAGATCACCTGACCTACTGTAGCGAGTGCCGCGAAATTTGAAATTCTGTCGGGAACGACGGAGTCTATAGCTATGTATATATCTGCCAGGTAAGTATGTATGAAACTTTATTGTATCATAACAATGTCATCTTTCTTTTTTTTTTTTTTTTTTTTTTTTTTTTTTTTTTTTTTTTTTTGTAAGTATGCCATGACATGTGGAATTAGGCCTACCTGGTACAGCTCAAAAGCACTTTAACCAGAAGTGGCCATTTCTGAATTTAAATAATTTTGATGTTCATCTAATGATAACTCTTGATCAGTGAATTATGTTAACTGTTACTAGTAAACTTATAATTGATTATGATATGAAATACTTGTGAACATATAATTAAGTAGGTATATATATATAAAATATATTTTTTTCAGAGGGCTTGTGTTGCAAATTAAAGCAATTGTGATATGTTTCCATAAATAAGGCTTGGTAACTTGGTTATTTTTTCTGTTTTCTTTGCAGGTTGTTGCATTGCTACAAAAGCCTCCCTTTAACGTTATCCCCTTGCCATGGTTACCATTGAAACGTGCAAGTTTAATCAAAAGTAAAGTTAGTTTCAAAGGAAAAGTCTTTTGCTATTTGAAAATCCACAGCAGGAAATTTAGTTAATTTCAGCTGAAAAATCTCACAAGTATACATGTAAGGTCTACCCAGAAATGCATATCCATCATTAGAGAAAGGTACTTTAGTGCAGAAAACATCTTTCCAGATCTCTAATGGTGTACTTGCAAGAATATTTAAATTCATATGATCATTTATTTTAAATTTATACATAAATACGTACTTTTATATTCTGAATTAATGCTTTGTGGGGAAGCATGAGGAACATTAGCTACAAATGAGTAATTTTAAATAATTTGGTAAGGCTAATTGATCTGGCTCTCCTCTGACCAAAATCAAGATGGCTTCAAGTCGCTTTGCAAGGTAAGTTGAAAATTTTTGCCTTTGTGAATGTACCTTAAGGGTTTAATTTTATACTGTAGTTGTATTGCATCACCAGGTGCTATGTATACTAGTTTGCAAAGATTTTTATGCGAAATAGAAAATGTAAGTCTACAAGGCAAGTTTGTGTAGGAACTCATATAAGAGAAGAATTTGATCCATGAATATTTTTTCAATTAATGTTCTAGTGGTTTGGGAATGGCAACATTTAAATACTTTTCTGGGCTCAGCCGTGTCGCTCCGTGAAAAACGTTCCTTTAGTGCTATTTCTAAGGTAAAATATTGCTAAAATACCAGAGAACTGCTAAATTGGACATGCCAGAATATTCTGACTCGCTCACCCTTTCTAAAAGCGTGTCGGTATGAATCTGGGGCGAGTGAAAAACACTACAACAGCAGCCTCTCCAATTAGCCTTTTCCACATCAAAACCCTTTAGAAAAGGGGAGCCGTGCTACGGCTCACTCTTAGCGTCAGGGCCTACATTCCTTTGATAGCCATTCCGAGAGCTTCATGTGTGTTTGTTAGCTATGGATCGTCAATCTGCCTCCCCATCCAAGTTAAGTACTGGTTTTTTGTTTGGCACTATTTAGGGAGTGATTTTGACCCTTGTGGTTCTTTTATTTAGGGTTTTGTCTGGCGTCGCCTTCGCTGATGAGGCTGGGCGCCACCATTACGCATTCCCCTTTTGTGTCGTTTCGGTTTCGCGTGGTCTTCTATACTTCGTGAACCGAGTTGTATATCAGTACCCTTATTTGCCTTTTCTTGGATGGCAGTTTTGGTCGATCGTGTATATGTTTATGTTTATATTTATGTTTATTTCGTGCTTTCCACGGGGGTTTCCTTTCGAGCATGTGTATTTGTTTCGTGCCTCATCGGGTACCCACCGTTATAGTTTTACTGCTTTTCATTATGATTTTGTTTTATTTCTTTTTCGTTATCATGCCTACCTCTGCCGTTCGGTTTACTTATATCGTAACGGCATTAGGCCATTTTGGTTTTGTCCTAGTTAGGGACATCCTTATCAGGTGGCCCTACCTGGCTGTTAGGCGTTTTTATATTTTTATGTTCATTTCCCTTCCCATCTTCCCCCCCCCCCGTGTCAGTGCATGATTTTACATTACTTTTAAGTATTTATTGTTTATTTGTGTATGTTTTCCTTTGGGTGATCGTGTCGGCTAGCCTACCCCTGCGCCTTCCTCGCGGTCCAGTAACCACGGGGGAGCCGCTGGGTCACGTGATCGTCCCCCCCCCCCCCCCCCCCCAACCACCAAAAAAAAAAACCCCCACCACCAACCCCCTCCCCCCCCCCCCCTGCTCAGGGACCCCCACTGGGTAGGTGCTTCTCTCGCTCAGGACCCCCACTGGGTTGGGTAGGTGCTTCTCTCGCTCAGGTTTGTCACTGACGACCCACCGAGGCCCGAGTCTCTGCGCGGGGGGGGGGGGGTGGGGGGGGGGGGGGGGGGGGGGGTTGTGAAGGGGGGCCTCTCAGGCCTTAGGTCGGTGGGTGTTGCTTCTCAGCCGACCTTCTTCGGAGTTGGCGGTAGTCTGAGCGTGCTCGGCTTTTCCTGCCTCTCTGAATGTTTTCACCCTCCCGCCTTAGACATTCCCTCCTCGCCCATGGCGGGTTTTCGTTCCAGCCTCTCCAGCTTCGTCAAGGGTTTTGTTTTCGGGAGGTTGTACCTTCCTAGGCGGAGATTTTAGTATAGATTTTTTATTTATTTATTGTTTCTTTTAATTAGTTCATTGAACCTCCGGGTTCATTGCCGCCCGGGATAGCCCGTTGCTAGTGCCTTTGTATTTCATTCTCCCTGATTGGGTAGCTTCAATAGGAGGTTCCGGGTTACCCGGAATGTATTGTCCTCCGGGCTACCACGGTTCCAAGTTGATTTTTATGTGCTTAGCACGAGTTCCCGGGATGCATATTTCTATTTAGTCCAGGTCACTCCGGCTCAATATAATTTTTCCTTGAGCGACTCATATCTTGTTACATGGCGATATTCATGTATCATCATATTTACAGGCCACCCAATGTCTGGTTGCCGGCTGTAATGCCGTCCTCCAGGATCCTTGCAGGCACAATGTTTGCCGGGGCCATGCCCCCTGCGCTGTGCTGTTAGAGAACTCCGTAGTATGGCATCATGAAAACTGTTTTACTTGCTACGAGTTGGTTACTCTGGTTACTTCTTCGGTAAGTTACCCGTTCCCTGCGCTTCTACCTTTAATGTGGTCTTTGTAGTAATATTGTACCTTACTGAACTTTTAACCCTATCGTCTCCGATAGCATAGTAAGTTAAGCTCAAGGTTAACATATTTTGTTTCTTACAGGCGGATCAGTCTGCAAGGGATGCTGCTCTCTCCACCCTCAAGGTTTGGGTAGGAGGGTTTGGACGGAATGTTGGGAAGTCGAAGCCTTACATCCTTTCCCAGGACATGGCGGCTTTAATCTTCCCGGCAGGAAAACAAACCGCCTACGTGGTCCCAGAAGTTGCAGCTCCCATAATTGATACTATTCAAGAACTGGTATGGCAACAAGAAGACGAGTTACTGGAGCTTGTGTTGGGAGGAGTGCCAATTCCGGTTACCGAAGATGTACCCATTCCACATGATATGGGTATTGGTAAGAGCGTTGATGAGGCTAGCCTTCTAAGTCCTCAAGGTCATTCCTTGAGTACTTCTAACTCTTCCTCTCCTTCTTCTAAATCATTCCAGGGTTTCACTGGGGGTTTGCCTCCTTCTAGGTTGCAACCCTCCTCGGTGATACCTAAAGTGAAAAAACTTCAGGCAAAAACACTGCAAAAAAGAGCTTCAGTACCAAAAACATCATATGGCAACCTCCCTAAAAATGTTCCGACATCCCATACCGGAGATGCTAAAACCAGGCAGAAGTCCCTGTCAAAGCCCTCTAAACCAAGGTTAAAGGAGGGGAAATCTTACCATTCCCCTTCGAGCCCTTTACCATCAACTTCTAAGGACCTGATACCTCATAAGGTACCAGAGGAGAAGGCGGTTTCCTCTCCTGCTGGGCAGGACCTGTTCAACACGAATATTTTAAAACAGGTCAATAACCTAGGATCCTTAGTCAGTATGGTTACGGCAAGGTTTGAGGAGGTGATTAAGAGACGGGGCGCTCAGGAGTCTCTTAATTGCGGGTCTTCAGCAGGGTGCAGCAGGTTCGGCCCATCCTAGTAACCTAGTGCAAGGCCAGAGTATGCCGGACGGTTCCACTCTCCCTCCCTTTCATCCAAGTAACCCATGGAGGGTAGCGAACTTCGCTCCGTACATTAATGGGATGTTAACGATAGAAGGCTGCAGTACCCGGAGACTCGAGGGCTTCGAGTTCTTCCCCGCAGGCTTACAGCCCCCTTTCATCGGCTATGTCCGGCTTACGGAGGCTGCTCTTGTTAGGGAGGATAAGGTTCCGAAGGAAACTGTCATCCTTTCCAGGGACCAGGCTCAACAATCATGGGTCCGCAGTTTGGAGGAGTGGAACTGCGCTAACACTAGGATCACGGCCTTTAAGAGCCCGTTCACTATGTTCACGACAGATGAAGAGAACCCGTTACCTTTTACAATTAAGGTGGCGGAGCTTACTCTTCAAGCAGTGACACGTGATGACCCCATGCCCCAGCTTAGAGAAACAGACCCTACATCACTGCTTCTTCCAAGCAGGGAGGATTTGTGGGTAGATCTGCCGGCAACCTTCTCTGTGGGGAAGCTTAAGCCGAATTGTGCAATCACTATGTTCAGTGAACGCCTTCCTAGGCTGTCGGATGCTCTAATTCAAACAGAGTTCGATGCTAGGTCACGTCTTGCAAGGTCTCTTAACTCATTAGTAATGACCGAGACGGCAGCTCTTGAGTATGCACAGGAGCCACTGTTTAAGGTTATCGCAAAGTCATTACTGTTGAGCATGCAATGCGATCTGTATAATTTTGCGGTGGCTAGGAGAAATTGCAGGAAGCATGTCCTATCCGAAGCTACGATTAGGCATGAACCGAACAAGCTTCTGGCTTCCTCAATTTGGGGCGCAGATCTATTCCCGCCCTCGGTGGTTAACGAGGTTCAGCATGAGGCAGCACGCCTGAACCAAAGCATCAGGTTACGCTGGGGTATTCCATATAAAAGGAAACCAGAGTCCTCCTCCTCAAGTTCGAGGCCAAGGAAGAAACAAAGGAGATTCCAACCTTTCCAGCCAGCTCAACAACAAGCTTTAGTCCAGGCTGTACCAGTACAGCAAGTACCACAGCCTTCGACCTCCAAGGCACAGCCTCAGCATCAATTGGTTCTGTTGGCCCTGTCTCCTACCCAACAAGCTCCAACACTGTACGCAATGTCGCCTGCCTTTAACCCAACCTTTGAGTCTCAGGCATTTCAGCCTTTTAACAGGTTTGGGAGGGGTGGCAGAGCAAGGGGTTCCTTTTGCCAACGTGGCGGAACCAGAACCTCCGGCCAAGCTAGAGGTACAAGAACAGGAAGAGGGACAAGACCCTCATCCTCTCAATGAGGACTCTCAGGTAGGAGGCAGGCTGTACCACTTTCGTCATCGTTGGGGGGTTCAGCAATTGGGCAAAAAGCATAGTATCCAGGGGCCTAGGCTGGAGTTGGATCGAAGGTCCTCCTCCACCCAACACCTTCTATCAAGAACCAACACAGGAGTTGGTAGACTACTCCCAGCAGCTTCTCCAAAAGGGAGCAGTTCTGAGAACCAGGAAACTGAAGTTCCAGGGACGCTTGTTCAGTGTTCCGAAAAAAGGCACCGACAAGAGAAGGGTGATCTTAGACTTGTCCCGTTTAAACTTGTACATTCGTTGCGACAAGTTCAAAATGCTGACCATCTCTCAGGTGCGAACCTTACATCCCCGTGGGGCCGTCACCACCTCTATAGATCTTACAGACGCCTACTATCATGTCCCGATAGCTCGGCACTTCCGTCCGTTTCTAGGCTTCAAATTAGGGAAGGAAGCCTTCTCCTTCAAAGTACAGTGGTCCCCCCGTATTCGCGGGGGATGCGTACCAGACCACCCCGTGAATAGTTAGAACCCGCGAATGTTTGGAACCCCTATGAAAATGCTAAAAACAGCCTATTTTGTTAGTTAAAACTCAAGAAAAACCACTAAAAATTTTCATACTTGGTTTCTTTAATAGTTTTATCACAAACAGTGCATTTTATGATGAAATTCATAAAAAAAACCAGAAATTTGTGGATATTTATCATAGAAAAATACCGCGAATGCACGAATTTTCCGCGAATAATGCGGGGAAACGTTCCCCAGAGAAATCCGCGAATGTGTGAGTCCGCGAATCTGGAGAACGCAAATACGGGGGGTCCACTGTAATGCCCTTCGGGCTCAATATAGCCCCGAGGATTTTTACGAAGCTAGCGGAGTCGGTGGTGCAGGAGCTAAGGTCTCAGGGTATAATGGTAGTAGCATATCTGGACAATTGGCTAGTGTGGGAGATGGACAAGGACAAGTGTATGAAAGCCACGAAAAAGGTCATGACTTTCCTAGAACACCTAGGGTTCAAAATCAACAGGGGCAAGTCCCGCCTGTCTCCAGAGTCAAGGTTCCAGTGGCTAGGTATCCAATGGGACTTGGATTTGCATACTCTTTCCATTCCATTGGCAAAGAGAAAGGAGATTGCAAAGGTGACAAGGCAATTCTTGAAATCCAAAAAGACGTCCAGGAGAAGCCAGGAGAGGATCTTAGGCTCTCTCCAGTTTGCTTCCGTGACAGACGTCCTGCTGAAGGCCAAACTCAAGGATATCAATCGAGTTTGGCGTTCAAAGGCCAATGCAAGGTTCCGGGACAGGCTTGCTCCGTTGCCAGCAATCCTGAAGAAACGTCTTCGGCCTTGGTCGAAGGCATCAAACTTGGCAAAGACAATTCCGCTGCAATTTCCTCCCCCGTCCTTAGTGGTGCACACGGATGCGTCTCTGACGGGTTGGGGGGGATACTCGCAGTACGAGAAGGTTCAGGGGACGTGGTCGACTCAGTTCCAGAAGCTCCACATCAACGTCCTGGAGGCTATGGCTGTGTTTCTTACGTTGAGGAAACTTCGCCCGCCAAAGAGGACACATATCAGGTTGGTTCTTGACAGTGCAGTAGTAGTGCACTGCATAAACAGAGGCGGTTCAAAATCAAGCCATGTGAACCACATAATGATAGTAATCTTCTCTCTTGCAGCCAAGAACACCTGGCGTCTGTCAGCTACTCACCTGGCAGGAGTTCAGAACGTAGTAGCGGACGCACTTTCTCGCTCAGTCCCACTGGAATCAAAATAGTCACTGGACTGGAAGTCATTCAAGAAGGTTTGCAGCATAGTACCGGGTCTGGAAGTGGATCTGTTTGCTACAGAGGCAAACCACAAACTCCCATGTTACGTAGCCCCAACCTGGACCCTCTGGCCTACGCTACAGACGCTCTGACCATAGATTGGAACCAGTGGCAGAAAATTTACTTATTTCCTCCAGTGAACCTTCTCCTGAAGGTTCTGAACAAGTTGAGATCATTCAAGGGTCAAGTGGCACTCATAGCACCACATTGGCCGAAGAGCAACTAGTTCCCTCTTCTCCTAGAATTAGGTCTTCGTCCTCACTCTCTTCCGAACTCGAGCTTGTCACAACAAGTACAAACGAAGACTGTGTTCGATTCCTCAGGTCTTTATAAAACCCTAACTTTATGCTTTTGTACATTCAACTTCCCTGTCAGATATATACTTAGCTAACGACTCCGTCGTCCTGACAGAAATTCAAATTTCGCGGCACACGCTACAGGTAGGTCAGGTGATCTACCGCCCTGCCGCTGGGTGGCAGGAATAGGAACCATTCCCGTTTTCTAATCAGATTTTCTCTGTCGCCGGTACTGTCACATCGTTGTTGGTACCTCCTGACTTGATTTTCGTTTTTCATCGCCATCGATCTTCTGGGCTGTATTTTTTGGTGACGTATTGGATCTTTGGTTTGGCATACGCTTTTGTTAACTATTTGTTGGATTTTGCTACGAAGAAGTAATTATAATTTGGGTGAGACTACCAAATGCTTAGGTAGACCCTCACAACTTTTGCAAGTAAGGGAAATTAACTTCCTACTTAAGGAAGTCAGAAAAGCATATGACTAGAAACGCTTCCTTTAGAAGCTTTAATAAGTCTCGTGCTAACAAGCAGTCAGAGTATTAACAGTACTAGTAGTTGTTGCATCCTCATCACCTTCTTACCTCACAGAAACTACAAATTCATCTTTTGCAAATTTGAAGAATAAATGGAGGGAGCTCAAAAGGCGGGCTCTTAAAAGGTAAGAAGTGAATATAGTGTTCCCAGTGCAGTGGAGGGTGCGTCTGATTGGCTCTGTCTCGCTCCCAGGCCTAGACCAATTCCAAGCTCACAGACCCAGAGGAGAAGGAATGTCGACAGCCTTACGGAGGTTATGGAGAATCCCCACCGATCAGGCGTCCCCTCAGCAGTATCTGTTGCGTCCCAGACTGCCAAGGATAGCTATAGGAAAAGCATCCTCAAAGAGTGGAGGGTGCGTCTGATTGGCTCTGTCTCGCTCCCAGGCCTAGACCTCTTCCAAGCTCACAGGCCCAGAGGAGAAGGAATGTCGAAAGCCTTACGAAGGTTACGGAGAATCCCCACCGATCAGGCATCCCCTCGGCAGGATCTGTGGCGACCCAGACTGCCAAGGATCGCCATTGGAAAGGCATCCTCATAAAGTGCGTCTCTTCGTCCGATTCTTCATCTTACAAGACAATGAAGTGGACATGTTTGGAGTTCGGACGATCTTTCGCGTACTCTGGAAGAAGTTGGAAAGCCCGCTTTGAAATTAAGAGAGATAAGAGAAGTAAGCGAGAAGCGCCAGCCAGGCGCGAGTCGCGTTCCAGCAACCAGGCGCGAGCCGCGTTCCAGCAACCAGGCGCGAGCCGTGTTCCAGCAGCTAGGCACGAGGCGCCAACCAGGCGCCAGGATCTCCCGCATCGCCTTATGAGAGAGGTCAGCCGCGAGGCTCCTCTTATTAGTTTTTTTCGCAGGATCAGCCTTCTCATGGCAAAGGCGCAAGATGTCGCACAGGCGGCCGTCACCTTTGTTGGGATGATTCTAGTACGGAGAGAAGCTCTTCTCCAATATACAGAGGACTGCTGTAACAGGCAGTTCCTCTCAGCATGGGCTCTCTCCTTCAGTTCATAATCTTCCCTCATTATGACGAGGTAAGAACTGCAGAAGGGGAACTTTAAGGTTCTCCCTACCGTAAGCCCAATCTCGGAACAGGAATCCTGCCCCTTCCTCGATTTTGGTGGTTATCGGAAAAACTATATGTTCGAATTCCTAGATTACTTACTCTCATATAAGTGCGTTTTTCCCTTGTTAGTGACATACGACACGTTTTGTCAAGCAAATGTGTAACACATCATTGACAAAAAATATTTACTCTTTATCTCGAAAAGGGGTTTGTTCTCATTGACAAAGATCTTAATAACATTTTATTGTGTAAGCATAGGAAACTCGCAAGCAAATATGTTTAAGCGAAACAGGATTTGCTAAATACAGAAGCTGAGTTGATGTTGTCGTAATAATACCTTCAAGCGTTGTCCCTACACCGGAAACTCCTGGAATGTCGCAAGGAGCACCGATTAATTGCGCTTAGAGTAATGGTCCTTTTGGTTGCCATCCGTAGAGGAATCTTCGGTATGCTTATATGACTTGAACCATACAGTAGAAAAATAACGCAAAGGTAAAATACGTAGAGTATTGTAGTCATTGGAACAGCATATGCTCTACTACATTCTTTCCTCGATGAGGAAGAGAGAGAAGGGATATCGACTGTCTTCGTTCCCTTCGACAAGGAAGAGAATTAGTATTAGCCAAAGGAAATCCTCAAGTGAGAACCAAGGACTGAAGAGGGAAGTTCTAGCTTCCTATGCTATTGGATATAAGACTTCATAGACTTAGTCTCAAAGTTTGTTTTTTCCTGGAGGAGCCTCTAACCAATGAAGGAGAGCTCTTCCGAATCCTCGCATCAGGTTTTCGGCTCGATAATATTAATAAACCTATTCCTTCATTGAATGGAGTAACTGGCAACTCAGGAAGAATACTGCGAGACGGCGAATGTAGATTGCTGTCACTGACTCACTGTAGACCAACGCAGTACCATCTAGTTCTCTGTCATGAGTGGTTGGTTACATCTCTCTCTCCTACGGGATTGACTGGCTAACCGTATCTCCCCTACAATCACGGACTTTAGCCTTGGATTGAGGGGAATTTGTAGGCAAACATGAATAAACATTGTCTGCGTTTTGCTAAGAAGCTTTTAACAGAAAGATCTCC
>NC_061091.1:13043655-13081472 GCF_015104395.2 Macrobrachium nipponense | reverse complement strand
CAGAAAGATCTCCTACACCTTTTCAATGCTGTTTACCGCAATGTAACAGAATTATGGGCGATTCTAACGCGGAATAGCACTATATTATATAATGCTCTCATGCTTATGAAAGCATAGCCTTATTAGAGAACGGAGCATGCTCATTGAGACAATGGATAAGTCTGCTGGGAACCATTTCTTCGTGGCAGAAGTTTGTTTCCCTGGTGGACTACAATGCAGACATATATATTTTTTTCCTACCAAGAAACAGAAATAATATACGAGAGGGTGCCGGGTAACCTGACAGAGGTACAGATGTCCTGGCACATAGTCTAAAGAATTTTCCACATCTCTCATATCTCAAGGAGCATCGAGAATATCTTTCTTCGCCCCTGTTCGCATTAAGAAGAGAGAACCTGTTTGGAGCACAGGCACGGAATGTAATGATCCTCAAGAGGTTCGCGGCACTATGTTGCACGTCCGTGAGAATCGTCTCGATCGACGATAATAACTATTGACGTCTGACTAATCTTCGTTGGAAAGAGAGTTGTGGAAACCTGGGAGACGTCTTGTTCATAGATCTCTTCGCAATTTTGAAGACGAAGAGGCTTCCTCTAGACTGCTTCCTTATTCTCGATCTAAGAGCGGTAGCAATATACGCCATCCTTAAGTTTGGAAGGCGAATAAATATTAGTCTTTTTTCCCCTATGCAAATTCTTAACAGATGTATTAAGATAATTACTAGCGTCAGAGGGAGAGAGGATGATGCTTTTCGCCCCAATTTTGGCCTTCAAGAGGCTGAATTCACAGAGGTCATGTCCTTCCTACAGCACTTTCCAAAGGCCTTCCCAAGAGAGTCGGTCTACTCTATCAGCCTCACTTAGAAAGGGACCTCAAAACCTCTCCACTCCGAGTCTGTCGGCGTGCAGACTGACGAGAAGTTGACATGAGTGGGAGGATTTTTCAAGGTGAATGGTAAGTGTCATGGCCAAGACAAAGAAGTGCTGCAGATCTTGCTGGGTTGAATGAAGAAACTGTCCTCTTCCGATACCTCTGTGACCTACATGGCTGTTTTCTTCCCTTTCTGAGAGAAGAATCACCTTTGGATATATCTGCTATCAAAGAATACAGTAGCAGGCTATACTCTGTCTTTACAAAGGGACTTGAAGATAGCAGAGGACTAAGATCTTAGGGATCTTATACGATACCTCGAGATAACCAAGAGTAGGACATCATTTACTTCGAGTTGGAATCTTTTCGTGGCCCGCAGATTCCTTGTTCCGACAAGTTGGAACCTCCTCATCAAGCTTCTTTTAGAAATCTTATGAGGAAATTCATTTTTTCTCTTGGCCCTAGCAACTACCAAGAGGACAAGTGAATTTCATGTATTGGAGTCTCGCATCGGATTCAATGAAGACTCGGCAATTGGTTCTTGCCAGCACATTATTTCTGGCAAAGAACTAAAACCCTTCTAACCCTGGCTCAGAGCTTTGAAGTCAAGGGACTTTCCCATTTAATAGGGGAAGAGATAGAAGGGTCTCTTTGCCCAGTCAGGGCGCTTAATTTTTATCTTCAGCAGAAGAAATGGCTTAAGGGTTGCCTACAGAGTCTTTGGGGTGCTATGAGGGCCCGAAGCGCTTCCCAGAAGGTACTCAGAGGGATACGACAAGAGCCAAGAAAGCCCTGGATTCGCCCACTTTTGGCTCGGAGTCATCTTCGACTCCCAGACCTTCTTCCCCTCCTTCGGGCAAGGAGAGGGAAGATTCTGCAACGAGAAACCTCCTTAACATGCAGGAATAGATCTCGTCAGCAACGGAAGTACTCACAAAGTATCCTCCTCAGAGGAAGACTCTTCTCTCTCGTCCTATTAAGATATCCTATCGTCTACTGGACGTACCTGGCTCAAAGCGCCTCCCCTCGGCCTAGGCCAGAGGCTTCAGGTAGAAGAGAACCTTCCACCCTTCTCCAGTCTCTGGACAAACTATTGTTGGTTTGTTCAGGATCCTCGGACATCGAAGCACCAGCCAGGCGCCAAGTGCCAAACAGGCGAAAAGCGCCAGATGCGGACAGCTCGGACGAGCGCGTTTATTGTCCGAGGCGGACAAGGCGCGGGCCTCCAACCTGGCACAAATGCGCCAGAGGCGGACAGACCGGACAGGCGAGGGTGTCCGATGTGGACATCGCCAGCCAGCCGCGAAGCTCCAGCCAGGCTCGAAGCTCCAGCCAGGGGGGGAGGCGCCAGAAGCGCCAGCCAGGCGCCAAAAGCGCCAGCCAGGAGCCAGGCTCCAGCTAGGCGCCAGGCACCAGAAGCGCCAGGCGCCAGCCAGGAATGAGGCGACAGCCAGGCGGGAGGCGCCATCCAGGCGCGAAGCGCTAGCCAGGCGCCAGGCTTCATCCAGAAAAGATCCATATCAAAGAACGCCCTGGCCTTCTTTGAGAAAAGTGTGATCTCCAAAGCACATGATAAGTGCCTTGATGATTCCTTCTAACAGCTGAGAATTAAAGCGCATGAAGTGCGAGCTTTTGCGAATTCTTGTTCTTTCCATAAGAATATGTCAATAAAGGACATATTAGCTGTCACATAAGTGAGATGCAACTCAGTGTTGCCTTTCCATTACCTGAAGGATTTCAAGATAACCTACGAGAGATCCTTCTCTCTTGGTTTATACGTGTCGGCGGATACGTTGCTGGGATAGGGAGCCGATACTGATCCTTAACTAGTGGGTTAAATTTAATTTAACGTCGAGTTTTTAGGGTTGTTTGAAAGGAGTTTGGGGATAACTCTTTTCAATTTAAGTACTAACCCTCGTGTTAGGATCAGGTGATCGGGATCGGTGTTGTGCTCCTTAATTATGCCACTAGGCAAGGTGTGTTGTCATGTAAGTGGATAAGACCCCATTGACAAATGCCATCAGGCTCTGTCGAGTAAGTGGATAAGACCCCATCGACAGACCCACACATAGGTCACATCCTCGCTGAGGCTCTTGAGGCGAAGCAGACTCCTAAGCAGTAGCTATGAAGTCTGCCGCCTAAGCTGGTAGGAACCAAGGTTTTTTTTTTTTTTTTATACATTACCTACAACGTATGTTGTTTACCGGTCTATTCAGTAATTAACTGTCTCTTACCCACCACCGAAGGTGCCAATCAGCTAAGTATATATCTGCAGGGAAGTTGAATGTACAAAAATTATATTGTTATGATACAATAAAGTTTTGTACATACTTACCTGGCAGATATATACGATTAAATGGCCCTCCCAGCCTCCCCTCAGGAGACAGGGGTAAGAGAAAATCTGATTAGAAAACGGGAATGGTTCCTATTCCTGCCACTCAGCGGCAGGGCGATAGATCACCTGACCTACCTGTAGCGTGTGCCGCGAAATTTGAATTTCTGTCGGGACGACGGAGTCGTTAGCTAAGTATATATCTGCCAGGTAAGTATGTACAAAACTTTATTGTATCATAACAATATCATATTTCATGAAGTTTGCAGGATGGAGGGGTGAGGACATAGACCCAGAAAACATTTCGTTCTTGGAGTCAGACAAAAGGGAATCAACACTCCGCCAATATGATTCAGCAGTTAAGAAATTGGCGGCTTTCCTCAATGTGTCCAATATCCAAAATATGTCGGTTAATGTAGCTATCACCTTCTTCAGGAGTTTATTTGAACAAGGTTTGGCGGCTAGCACAATTACAACTACGAAATCAGCCTTGAAAAAGATTTTCCAGATCGGATTTGGTATCAATTTAACTGAGTCTTACTTCACGTCTATTCCGAGGGCATGTGCACGTCTTCGGCTTGTACAGAGACCGTCGACGGTGCCATGGTTTCTTAACGATGTACTTAAGCTCGCTTCGGATACAGACAACTTAGGGTGTGATTATCAATCCTTATTTCGTAAGACACTATTTTTGTTAAGTCTGGCTTCAGGTGCTAGGGTTTCAGAGTTGTCAGCTTTATCTAGAGACCCAGGTCATATAGAATTTTTACCTTCGGGGGATGCATTGCTTTCACCAAATCAGACATTTCTCGCCAAGAATGAGGACCCTTTAGATAGGTGGTCGCCATGGAAAATTGTCCCGCTTCCGCAGGATCCATCATTGTGCCCTGTGCAAACACTGAAGGATTTCCTCTCTAGGACACCTGGCCATTCGAAAGGGCCGCTTTTCATTAGGGAAGCTGGGGGGACCATTTCTCTAAAGGGCATAAGGCAACAAATTTTGTATTTTATAAAGAAAGCTAATCCAGGGTCATTTCCGAAGGTGCATGACATCCGAGCTATTGCAACAACTATTAACTTTTTCAAGTATATGTGTTTTGATGATCTTAAAAAGTACACTGGTTGGAGGTCACCCTCAGTTTTTAAACGCCATTACCTTAAGTCCTTGGAGGCTCTTAAATACCCGACAGTAGCAGTGGGCAGACCAGTGTCCCCTGCTACAGCATGAACAATTTGCAGTGGCTTTAATTTTTCCTCATTTTCTTTCCGCCAGCCTCAATTAAACAAACTCTACCTTAAGCTACCTCAGCCCATCCTATGATGTTCATATTTAGAGTTTAAGTTTTATTTGTACATATTGTTATTGTATTACAATTTAAATCTGTATTTTTGTAACTGAATTTTATATACATTTTTAGCCTTAAAATATGGTGTCTATTAAGGCTATGATATATTTTTATATTATGTGTATCTTAGTTTATTATATTCTCACATTTTTAATTGTTTTTCACTTTCAACCCTTTATTTTTTGAATTGTCATTTAACTTATATGTCTTTAGCTTGGTGTTTTCTCTGGTACAATTTCATGGAGCGATACGGCTGAGCCCAGAAAAGGGATTTTGACGTAGGAAAAATCTATTTCTGGGCGAGGAAGCCGTGTCGCCCAGTGAAATCCCACCCTGTCTTTCCCACCCTACTTAGTCACCAAGCTAGAATGCTATCTGCAGGTATGTCGGCCCTGCCGCTACCTTCGCGGTAGCAGGGAGTGAGCCGTAGCACGGCTTCCCTTTTCTAAAGGGTTTTGATGTGGAAAAGGCTAATTGGAGAGGCTGCTGTGGTAGTGTTTTTCACTCGCCCCAGATTCATACCGACACCCTTTTAGAAAGGGTGAGCAAGTCAGAATATTCTGGCATGTCCAATTTAGCAGTTCTCTGGTATTTTAGCAATATTTTACCTTAGAAATAGCGCTAAAGGAACGTATTTCACGGAGCGACACGGCTTCCTCGCCCAGAAATAGATTTTTCCTACGTCAAAATCCCTTTTATTAGTATGGCTGTAGAGTCTTACAAAGAATATAACACTTCATTTCATCATAACCATTACTGAACAGTAACCTAATACATAAGCGTTGGCGGTGATTCAGGATTCTAAGCTTGGTTAATTTATGAAGACAAAGTAAAAGAAAATTTGTCAAATATCGATTTGTATCTGTGAATCATGAAAATTTTCATAATTTTTAGTTTAGAAGGTATTACTTATGTTCATATGATGATATTTTTCTTGTTGAAACTTGCTAACATGGTTGGTTTTAGGGAATGAGGCTAATTCATAAGAGACCTGTTTTAGAGGGGAAAAAAAACAGTTTTTCTAGAAAATGAAAACCTTTTGCATAAGGTATGAAAACAAAACCCATACTTTTTTCCCCATTTTCTTATATTTATTTACTTACTTGAAGTAGAAGTATGTTTTTTCCCCATTTTCTTATATTTATTTACTTACTTGAAGTAGAAGTATGTTGACAGTAAATCAGCATAAAATCTGGGGCAATGTTTTGATTTCTTTGAAGTGTTATGTGGCTAAGGTTCCTAAGGGTAATGGCCTTGCTTGTTAGTGAGTGATATAGAGCACAGTTGTTATGCTCATGTCAGAAAACCTTTAGAATATTATATAATATTGTGTGTGGCTCTTAACGAATGTTTTTGGATACTTGTAAATAATTTTTTTCTTGTAGATAATAAAATTCTGTAATGGGTAATATTCCCCTGGGTGTTTGCTTACAACTAATTAGGTATGTCTCATGTTTACTTAAAACTACATTCATAAAGGGTACATATATCCAAATATTGTATCATACATGCATGATTCAGCTTAGTATCTGTTGGTTTTAAAGGAAATTACTCAATACAACAGTTACTGGATGATTATTTACTGGCTGCTTCAGTATAAAAAGCTAATTTCTTTCATTTTTATTTTTGTCACAATTTTTTGCAGTGGTGAAGAACTGTTTAATGCAAAAAGCAGAAACCAAGTTCTTCCTTCGTGGGGTGTCAAGGAAAGCCAGGTATCTGGATCTTGGTTTGAAGAAAGACAGGTGGAAGCTCGCCTTCAAGACCGCCACGAATTGATTTCAGAATTACGACTAGCAAAGAAGTAAGATATAAAAACTATGGAATGCATAGCATCATGTTTTTCCTTAATTTTATAGTTGTATGAGTTTAACCTGTATGGATTACATGTATATACAGTATAGATTTGATATAACAGCAGAGTGTATATTTGAAGTCTTATTTTCATAATTTAGCCATGATTAATAATACGTATATCTTCCTTAGTCAAGAGTAGTTGTATCTTGATATGTAAATGCAATCCTTTGTTTATGGAAATCTAAATCTACCATTTCTGGGCTCAGCTCGTGTCGCTGCGCGAAATATCCTTTAATCTATTATTTCTAGGGTAAATGTACTAACACATACCAGAGAATAAATAAAATAAAGAAAAAGGTCAGTATAACTGACTCGCTCACCCTCCAGGAGGGTGTCGGTATGAACACTAGGCGAGTGAGACCACAACCACGAGCCAAATGCCAATAGAAATCTCCCACTACCAAATCCCTCCAAGAGGGGAGCCGACCCACAGAGTGAGCAGCTCGTACTACTACTACTCCATCCCATGCTGTCGACTGCTGCGCCCCTGGTGGCCATCCTTTTTCGTTAGCTCGCACGAGTCACAAGTGCTAATTTTCTCTCTGTGTTTTTTTTGTGCCCTTTCTTCGGATTTTCGATAATGGAGCGTACAGCTATTGCAGCAGCTAAGTTAAGTACTCAGTATTTACGGTTAGTGCGTTTTTTCCGTCCCTGAGACAGTATTTGCCGTTTTTTAGGCATAAATACGTTCTCGGGGTCGGAAGCATGGCGGCATGGTCCTGCCTCGTGATGGGTTCGTTCTTGGTCTTCCATACCTGGAACATTCCCCCTTTCATTTACGCTCTATTTTGATTATCCGCGTTATTAGGTCTACTCAGGTTGTCATGCATGCATGTTTATCACCTTATGTAGGCTTTTCTATCCAGACCCTAGTCTGGGTTCTTAGTATCGGCCCCTGACTAGCTTTGAGTGGTAGACTTGCCTTCGGGTTAGTCGTACACTCCTGGATTTTTTTCTCCTGCTATTTTACCTTCTTTCTTTCATTTTTATTTTATTTATTTGTGTATTTTGTCATTATTAGGTTAGTTTGGCGTCTGGCTTAGCCTAGGTCCCGGCTCGCAGAGCCTATTCTACCGCTGTTCAGTTCGGTTGCTTCCACATAGCTTCTCTCTGATCAGTTGGTTTTAGCCCTATGGGCCTATAGGCTACCGCTTTTCAGTTCAGGTTGCTTCCCGATAGCTTCTCTCTGATCAGTTGGTTGGCCTAGGTTGGGTTACCGTATCCCAGTTATCGCCTCGTGGTCACTGTGTGATCACGGGTCGGCCAGACGCCTGCCCAGTCCCCTTTCCCCACCCCGCTCTCCCATAGAGTCGGGCGGGGGTGGGTCGGTCTGTCCTTGCTCGCCTCACATACCGAGCCTGCCTCCCCCTCTCTCCACCGGAGGGGCTAGGGAGTCGGACAGACCCAGACTGGATCCGACCTCTCCGCTTCTCGGTCCGGCCGGGTGGTACATTGTGGGGGGGCCCTGGCCTTCCCCCCCCTCCGTTACTGCCTTGTCGCTCCGAGTTAGCTCGAGCATGTATGTCCTCTCGCCCTTCCCTCCTTACTAGAGCTCCTCCCTATCGGAGTTCTGGTATCCAGCGGAAGGAGATAGTCCAACCATAGTTGGACAGGTGCATACAGCAGGTCTCTACTAACCTTACCGTTAGCTGAGTTACTACACTCCGCTTCAACTGGACCTAGTCCGGTTCGCTTGTGCTTAGGTTTAAGTTATTTTTAAGTTTATCTTAATTATCTTAAACCAATCCCCCCCCCTCCCCCCCCCTCCCTCCCATATTGTACCGGATCTTTCCGGGATTATAGCCTATTCAGGCAATGCAGGGAGGGGTTATGCCCAAATTTTTTCCGAGCTCCGGCATGTAACGGAGTTCTTTTGCCCTTTAGTCTGTAAGTGTTATCCCTCTAAGATACTCATGTGTCTTCCCACTTACAGGCCACCAACTGTGAGCATCCGGGATGTTCCGCTACACTTCAGGACCCCTGTGGACACGAAGTTTGCCGGTCCCATGCTCCATGCGCGACTCCGCACGGTGACATCCAGGTCTGGTACCATGAAACGTGTACCATATGTTACGATCTGGTGAGCCAGCGTTTTGGAAGGCGTAAGTATTCCACCTCCAGTAGCTGCTTCGCTTCTTTTAGTACTTAAGTTTCCATCATTTATTAACTTAAGACATCTAGTTTAAGTTATACTCTAAGTTTTAGTTCTAAGTGATTCTTAAGTCTAAAATACGTCCTCTCTTACAGGCTCCGGCAGTAAGGGATACAGCACTGGCTACCCTGCGGGCCTGGGTCGGAGGTTTTGGCAAGAACGCCGCCAAGGGTCAGCCCTACATTCTTGAGAAGCGTTTGGCATTGCTCATCTTTCCCGGAGGCAAGGCGACAGGGTACGTCGACCCGGTAGATGCGGACCCGTCTATTGCCTTCATCCAACAACAGCTGGCGGCCTCTTTAACTGAACAAGACCAGGATATCTCCACGGATGTCGCTACCCTGGATATTAATGTTGAACCTATGGTAGGTATAGACGACCTGTTGGTCGAGGTAAGTAATGCAGGTACCCAAGGGTCTCCCTTGAGTCT
Source organism: Macrobrachium nipponense (assembly GCF_015104395.2). Classification (NCBI taxonomy): domain Eukaryota; kingdom Metazoa; phylum Arthropoda; class Malacostraca; order Decapoda; family Palaemonidae; genus Macrobrachium; species Macrobrachium nipponense. The sequence goes on along the minus strand of NC_061091.1, from coordinate 13,072,485 downwards.
GACTGTCTCTTCTACTCCTGCAACTTCTCCATCCTTCCAAGGCTTTACGGCTGATGAATTGTATACTCCTCCTGAGGCTTCGGTTTAGACTAAGATCAAGTCTAAAATAATGACCTTGACTAAGACGTCATCGTTTCGAAGAAGACGTCCTCGTCTTCTTCCTCGCGTAAGTCTCCGGCTCGTAATCCCGGCCCAGACAGGTCTAAAGGCTCTAGCTCCGGCTCTAAGTCCTCGAAAAGTAAACCCAAGGAGAGATCTCGCACCCCGGCAGTATCACCAGTTCCGCTACCTTTGGTTCCTATTCAGAGCCTACCCTCCACCTCCGCAGCAGCTCCGGCTTTGGACTCTAATGCTGGCCTGTTGCAACAGGTGGGCGATCTAGTGGGTACCCTTAAGAGTAGTATGGAACAAATGATATCTCGCCTATCGGACAGGATCACTTCTCAGGATTCTATTATAGCCGGTCTAAGAGAAGCCCCTCTAGCCTCTCCCTCAACCTCCAACACTAGTGGGTCTCAGCTTCCCCCGTATGACTCGCTGCCCGCTTTCTCCATGAACAATCCTTGGAGAGTAGCGTCATATGCCCCCTTCCAGGATGGTCTTATCTCCATACCGGAGTTCGGAACTCGAAGAATAGAGGACTTCGAGTTCTACCCGGAAGGCCTACAGCCTCCTGTTTTATAGGCTACGCAAGGCTCACGCCTTCGGCTATGGTTCGGGACGATAGGGTACCAAAGGAGACAGTCCTCTATTCTAGAGACCAGGCTCAGCGAGAATGGCTCAGATGTTTAGAGGACATGGATTGTTCAAACACCAAAGTACAACCATTTAAAAGTCCCTTTACCATTTTCACAATGGATAAAATGAAAGTACCCCGCTCCCGTTCCTAACCAAGATAGCAAGGTCGACCATCTCAGCAGCTCAGAAGGGGGAACCCATGCCTCAGTTGAAAGAAGCAGATCCCACATCTCCATTGCTCCCTTCAATCGGAGAATTGTGGGAAGACTTGCCAAATACATTCTCAGCTGGCAAACTCAAACCTGACTGTGCTATGGAGCAGTTTGGTGAAAAGCTACCCAGGCTCCCAGATAGTCTTATTCAGGCTGAATTTGACTCAAAATCACGACTAGCCAGATCAATCAACTCGATGGCTATGTCTGAGGTAGCAACCATGGCTTATGGTTCAGAACCAATTTTTAAGCTTATGACCAAAGCCCTGACTCAAAACGGTGCAGTCAGATATGTTCGAGTTTGCCACTGCTAGAACGAATTGTAGGAAGCATGTCCTGCTAGAGGCAACCATTCGTCACGAACCGAATAGGTTACTCTCTTCCAACATCTGGGGCGCAGATCTCTTCCCAGAGGCCATGGTTAAGGAAGTACAGGCAGAGGCTACGAGGTTGAACCAGAGCCTTAAAGACCGTTGGGGTCTTACGGCTAGGAGGAGGCAAGACCTGACACCTAAAGGTAAGGGACAAAGGAAACCCAGACGTTTCCAACCTTACCAAAAGAAACAACGCGCTTCCCCAGCAAGTTCCAGCTGTGCCGTTAGTGCAGACAGCCCAACCCTCCACGTCTAAAGGTCAATCACAACCTATTTATGTGATATCCCCTCAGCCTCAACCCTCCACCTCATATGCCATCTCTCCAGCTTACAATCAAGCCTTCGAGAGTCAAGCTTCTCAGAAGTATGACCGCTCGGGCAAGGGAGGCAGAGGTAAGAGGTCCTTTCGTGGAAGAGGATCGGAGACCCCCTTCAATAGGGGGAAAGCACTTCAGAGGAGGCCGAGGTGGTTACAAGAACCAATGAAGAACTTCAGGTAGGAGGGAGGCTGTTTCACTTTCGCCACCGGTGGAACTTCAGCCAGTGGGCTCAGAGCATAGTGTCAAAAGGGCTGGTTGGAGCTGGTTGACGAACCCACCTCCAGCCAGACCTTTCCGTCAACTTCCTTCCAAAGAATTGACAGAATACGCAGAGGACCTCCTTCAGAAAGGAGCTATAGCCAAAGTCAAGAGGTTGAAAATTTCAAGGTCGCTTGTTCAGCGTGCCAAAGAAAGGCTCAAACAAAAGAAGAGTAATCTTAGACTTGTCCCGCTTAAACTTAGCCATCCGCTGCGACAAGTTCAAGATGCTCACGATCTTCACAGGTGCGGACCTTACTTCCCCGTGGGGCCGTCACCACCTCTATCGATCTTACAGACGCCTACTATCATATCCCTATTGCAAACACACTTCCGTCCATATCTGGGATTCAGATAGGAGACCAGACATTCTCCTTCAAGGTAGTTCCATTCGGGCTCAACGTGGCACCCAGGGTGTTCACGAAGCTAGCGGAAGTAGTAGTGCAACAGCTCAGAGCGCAAGGGATTATGGTAGTGGCGTATCTCGACGATTGGTTGATCTGGGCCCCATCAGTCAAAGAATGCAACAAGGCCACACTGAAAGTGATCCAGTTCCTAGAATATCTAGGATTCAAGATAAACAAATCCAAGTCGAGACTTACGCCAGAGTCAAACTTTCAGTGGCTAGGCATTCAATGGAATCTATCCTCACACACTCTGTCGATTCCATCTACCAAAAGGAAAGAAATAGCGAAGTCAGTCAAGCAATTTCTGAATCACAAACTAGCATCCAGGAGAGCTCAGGAAAGGATCCTCGGCTCTCTCCAGTTTGCATCAGTAACGAACATCTTGATGAAAGCCAAATTGAAAGACCTAACCAGGATCTGGCGCTCACGAGCAAATGTCAGGTCCAGGGACAAGCTATCCTCAGTGCCTCTGATTCTAAAGAATCGGCTTCGACCGTGGGCAAAAGTCAAGAATCTATCAGTGTCAGTACCACCCTTCAGTTCCCTCCACCAGGGATCACCATCCACACAGACGCGTCCTTAAGCGGCTGGGGAGGGTACTCCCAAGTCAAAAAGGTTCAAGGGATTTGGTCACCTCAGTTCCGTCAGTTTCACATAAACGTACTGGAGGCAATGGCAGTATTCTTGACTCTGAAAAGATTACTCCCACCAAAGTACTCCCACATAAAGCTAGTCCTGGACAGCGCAGTGGTAGTACATTGCATAAACAGAGGAGGCTCCAAGTCACGTCATCTAAATCACGTCATGATAGCCATACTTCTCCATGGCAGACAAATTCAGTTGGCACCTTTCCTCCACCCCCACATAGCTGGAGTCAGAAACGTCATAGCAGACGCCCTATCCCGATCAGTACCCCTAGAGTCGGAATGGTCACTAGACGACAGTTCGTTCCAATGGATCCTTCAAAGAGTCCCAGGGCTTCAGGTGGACCTATTCGCATCCCAAGCGAACCACAAACTACCGTGTTATGTAGCTCCCAACCTGGACCTCTGGCTTACGCCACGGACGCCCTAGCTCTAGACTGGAACAACTGGGGGCGGGGGAAGATTTACGTCTTCCCTCCAGTGAATCTCCTTATGAAAGTATTGGACAAACTCAGGACATTCAAGGGTCAAAGTGGCTCTAGTAGCCCCAGACTGGCCGAAGAGCAATTGGTACCCCCTGATTCTGGAACTGGGCCTTCGTCCCCTTCGGATCCCCAGCCCCAAGCTCTCCCAGTCAGTACAAACGAAGACTGTGTTCGCTTCCTCAGGGATTCTCAAAACCCTAACTTTATGGATTTCATGAAGTTTGCGGCAAAAAAAGAAAAGGATGCGAATATTGACCCTCAGAATATTCTCTTCTTGGAATCCGATAAAAGGGATTCAACTTTGAGGCAGTATGATGCTGCTGTCAAAAAGTTAGTGCCAACCTTCCTGAGAAGAGTCAGATATCAGAATCATGACAGTTAATTCAGCTATCCTTCTTCAGATCCTTATTTGAAAAAGGTTTAGCAGCTAGCACGATTACGACAAACAAGTCAGCCTTGAAAAAGATATTTCAATTTGGATTTAACATAGACTTGACGGATACCTACTTCTCGTCTATTCCTAAGGCATGTGCTAGACTTAGGCCTTCTGTGAGGCCTACGTCAGTTTCATGGTTCTTAAACGATGTTCTAAAACTGGCTTCCGAAACCGATAATGACACATGCTCGTTTATGATGCTCCTAAGGAAAACCCTATTTTTATTAAGCCTGGCTTCAGGAGCAAGAATTTCAGAACTGTCGGCTTTGTCCAGAGATCCGGATCATATTCAATTCCTTCCCACAGGGGAAGTCCTACTTTCTCCGGAACGTAGCTTTTTGGCAAAAAATGAAGATCCTTTGATGAGGTGGGAACCTTGGAAAGTATTACCTCTTCCACAAGATGTATCCCTTTGTCCAGTTTCAACCTTACGAGCCTTTCTATCCAGGACCTCCTCATCCTCATCGGGGCCCCTCTTTAAGAGGGAAAAAGGTGGAACTTTATCCATTAAAGGCATCAGGCAACAAATCCTGTACTTTATCAAACAAGCCAATCCTGACTCTTTCCCAAAAGCACATGATGTCAGAGCAGTAGCCACCTCAATTAATTATTTCCAACACATGAACTTTGATGAGTTGAAATAAGTATACCGGATGGAAATCGCCGACAGTGTTCAAACGCCATTACCTTAAGTCCTTGGAAGCTCTGAAATTTTCAGCAGTAGCAGCGGGAAACATAGTTTCCCCTGACTCTAGTTAATTTGTAGTAGAAGATTCAGTCCTCCTTTCTACCTGCCTCACCCAACAGTTCGTCTATTCCTACATTGTTCATTTACATTCACCTTGTGCCTTAGCTGCTTTTTGATAAGGTAGTGGTGGCCCCTTATTTTTTGCTAGGAAACACTCACAGATGATTATGCATATTGATCTCATGGATGTTACCCCTTATTTTTATGCTAGGGGATACATCTCATTTATAATGGTTACGGGTTTTGTATATTAAGTCATATACATTCCTTATATATTATCATTGTTGATTAATTTGATTGTTTTAATTGCTATTATATTTTGATACATGCCTTTACACAGATACCATTTTGTTACATGTAAGCCAATTTACCTCTGTACATATGTAAATTACCTTATGTTAAGAAACATGTTTAGAATTAAGGGTAATTTAAGCATATTGTTACTTTGTATCACTGTGTATTTGTATCTTTTTAGCAATTATATCCCTTTTCATTTTATTTTATTTTATTTGAGACCTATAATTATTTTAATTTATTACTTTTCTTTACAATCTTGTGCTATTTCTCTGGTACGATTTCGCGCAGCGACACGAGCTGAGCCACAGAAAAGGGATTTTGAAGTAAGGAAAAATCTATTTCTGGGCGATTTGGCTTGCTCGTGTCGCCAGCGAAAATCCCACCACCCTACCCATCCCTTCGCCAAGATTGTCTGCTAACTTCAGGATGGCCACCAGGGGCGCAGCAGTCGACAGCATGGGATGGAGTAGTAGTAGTACGAGCTGCTCACTCTGTGGGTCGGCTCCCCTCTTGGAGGGATTTGGTAGTGGGAGATTTCTATTGGCATTTGGCTCGTGGTTGTGGTCTCACTCGCCTAGTGTTCATACCGACACCCTCCTGGAGGGTGAGCGAGTCAGTTATACTGACCTTTTTCTTTATTTTATTTATTCTCTGGTATGTGTTAGTACATTTACCCTAGAAATAATAGATTAAAGGATATTTCGCTGGCGACACGAGCCAATCGCCCAGAAATAGATTTTTCCTTACGTCAAAATCCCTTTATTAGTTCCAATGCTTTTAGTGGACATATAGTATTTACTTGAAAAAAAATTTCCATTATGAAATCATTTGTTTTGAAGTTAAAAATACATTTAATGGGACAAAGCCATTTGAAGTCCCAATGTACAATGAAATACGTAATTGGTCTGATGGACATTAGATTTTTTATACAAACCATTATTTATAGCCCATTTCGTTGTCTGCTCTGTCCTGTGTGTGTCTGTCTTTAATCTAACAAACCACCAAAAGAAAAACAGCAGTCAGCAGGTAACTGCACCATTGCCAACAGATTGCAGTCCTTTATGGTTAACTGGTTTACTTTTGTGATTTGGTTAGTTAAGTCAGAGGATATATGTGAGGTGATATCAGATAATTAATAATAGGCATGTACTGAAAAATTGTTTAAAAATAACATTGGCTTCACTGGAAACCCAACACCTACAGTCTTGATTAAAACTTTGATGAGATAGATCCCAATTTTAATTTGATGAGGCCATAGGACCTGTTATTAAGAGCTCCTGAGATGATGTACGTACATATGCATTTTAATGCCTTATGGAATAAAATGAGAGGAAGATAAGTGAGCATCCATTTTGAAACTGAAAAAAGAAGCACTTGGCTCAATTGTAAAGGATAAAATCATATTTGATGGAAAGTGAAGATGAAAAGGATAAAGTACAAGTAATCAACCATCCCTAGAACCTCAGCTGGGGCAGAAATGGCTATTTCCAGTTTTCATGAATATGAACCCAGCTACTTATGTGAAATGCACATATGATAAAATTATACAAATGAAAACTAGATTGGTACCTCTCAAGTATCTTCTATGAAAACAAATATTCATATTTTTCTTAAAAAGCAATGAAACTGTGAGCTCTGATCTCTTAGTCACTAATTTTAATGTATTGAACATGGTATCCAATAAATATGTCCCCAGTTAGACATGCACTGTATTATATAGTTTATTTTCTTGTCTGTAGTTTAACCAGCTCCAGAATTTCTTTAATTATATACAATTTTCAGGGACCAGCTGGCAGTGGGTAGATGGATAGACAATTCAAAAATGGTACTACTAATTCATCAAACTGGCACTTTTTGGGAATATATGGGAGTGGAGACTGACATTGGTCGATGTCTCTACCCCGAGGAGGCACTTTATCTTATTGAGATGGTGGGTTCAGATCTATAGTATTGATTACGTTGTGTTATTGGTTTAATATAAAGTGTATTGAGAATATTTCCAAGGTGTTTATAAGCTCTATGTCATGTTAAATTTACAGATGGATAGAGATATCATTACCAGTCTTATGTGACCTTTAAACAAGAAATGCAAAATGTATTCTTCCATCATTCATGAGAATAGTAGCTCTACTTCCTTCTATCCTTCCAGTATAACTCGTTTTTGTATGATTTCCATTTTTTATATTTCCTCTGCCCATAGGAAACATTTATTATTTGAGATGAAAGCATTTTAGGACACTAAGTAGAGCAGTAACCCTATACAGTCACTACACGACTTACAAACAAGTCACGTTCTCGACAGCTGTTCATAACTTGAATTGTTTGTAAGTTGGTTTTTAAGATAATTGCATATTTTTGTGGATGTTTACACTCCTGAGTAAACTAGGGGTCATAGATTATACTATTTTCACTGTATTTTTAAATCATGCAGTATTATCAGTAGTATAAAGAATTACTTTGGTGTTAGAAAGGTAAAAAGAGAAAAACAAAATTTAGAGTCGCGCAGCATTTAAAATTTTAGGTTATTTTTGTCCATAGATACTTTAAAGTTAAAGTTTGGAACTTAGGAGATAATTTTGCAGGAGCAGCATCTGACATTAGAAGTAAACAAAATAAACAATGCACACTGCCATCTATTGACAAAAATACATATAAATTTTCATGATAAAATTTATTATTTGGATACTTCCCTACTGCTAAAGTTTAGTCTCATAATCTCCACGCTGATAGAGGCGGAGTCCTGCCCATTTAAAACAAAAGCAAAAAACAATCGCTTGGCTGACCCGGAAGACTGTCTAGTTTCACCTGTTCTCCACCAGGTGTGTTCAAATGTTTTAGCTCTAATCAGAATTCTCCTTGCCGCCATTATGTATAGGCGTATGTTGGTATTTGGTGAATCTTGGCTATTTTTCTTCAATTACGGTACTGTAAATTTAATCATCCTAGGATGTCTTCCACCGGAAGCAAGTCAACCAATATTAGGTTATGTAGGAATGATTTTTGTGTAACAAGAATGCCTAAATTTGAGAAAGATCAACATAATGTTTGTATCAGCTGCAGGGGTACAGAGTGAGATCTAGAGATTAGGTGTGAGGAATGCAAGGATTGGCCTAAGGATATTATGCTCAAAAGTATAGAATTAGAAATAAGGAAAAGAAGGGTAGCAGATAGACTGCAAAAGCAGTTAATTAGGTCAGGGCATGAAACTACCTTTTCTCCCATTCCTGTTGAGCCTTCGTCTGCTATTACCCTTACTCAAACTACGGTTTTCACATAAGTGACTTACCAAACAATTAAATTAGCTGAACGCTTTCTTACGCTTTCTTACCTGGCAGTCGAAAATTAAAATTCCTGGTGGCGGTAGCAGCGCTGCCATTATTTGTGTAGGTGATACAGATCCCGCCCACTTTCGGGAATACCTGGTACTGCTTTGAGCTTAAGACCTCCAGTCCCGAACTTTTCGTCGCCATTGTGGATTTTTTCTTTTGGTGATGTACAATTTCTTGGTTGGCTCTTTTGCTTCATCAGTTAGCTGCCTAGTTATTAACAGGTTATTACGAAGATGTCTGATGCTAGTTCTTCTTCAGTTAGGTTTTGCAGCAGTGGCTGCAAAACTAGAGTAGCTAAACTATGTTACGATCCGTACTCCAAATGTGTTAAATGTAAGGGTCAGTGCTGTATCAAGGAATTAACTTGTGATGAGTGCCGTAGTTTAGATGAACAAGGTTGGAAGACTTTTCAAGCTCATTTGGATAAGATGGATAAAGATAGGAAAAGGAAAGCAGCGGTTAGTAAAACTAGAGTAGAGACAACTCCCGTGCCTTTAGAGGCAAACAAACTGTCACTATCTTCTCCACTTTTATCGAATATTTCACCTATTGATAGTCCTCCAACTTCAGTACCAATTACTCCAGACCAGGTATCCCCAGAAATTTGAGATTAATAAACATTACCTTAATATAATTTATCTAGCCCTAAATCCCCAAAAACCGTACCAAAATTTACCACATTGGCAACCCTGTTACCTCCTATTCTGTCCGCCAGTTGGCAACACTGTCGTTGACAGATACAAAAACCTTCCCTCAAATCAGTTGTTAACGAGCGCCCGTGTTGTTTACATCACGGCCGCTCTTTATAAATTTCCTTAAACATTTTTGTGCCTTTAAAGCTTTCATTATTTGTTAAATGAGACTTTATGTGAATTACCACTCACGCATTACATCACGAAATAGTGAATTAGCTTTGATTTCTGTTGTGGTTGTTATCTTAAATTACGAACTTTTGCGCGACCCGGAACTACTGACCTGTCCAATTCTGCAATGGATTACCAAGAAATTACGATGCTTCCGTCTGCCAGCAACATCAGGAACTGCCCGGTCTTTGGGACAAGGATGAGTAGCAGGGAGTATGAACCCCATGACATTTGTAGCTCTTGTCGTGGACAGGTTTGTGACTTGACTTCTCGTTGTGACGTATGTAAGCCCTGGTCTGACGAGGATATGACTGCTTATATGAAACGCCAAACAATCTTGCAGCGTAAAAGATCGGTTAAGGAGAAAAAGAAATCGATTGCTAGAACTGTATCTAACGAATTCTTTGACTTGGGCGCTCATGGTTCTGGCTCTTCGGTTTCGCTATCGTACGACTCCGATTCCGAATTAATTGATGCTTTGCCCCCTGTACAACCGGTTAATTAGTGAAGTTATTTCTGATGTAGATTCAAAGATTTTGGCAATGGAAACTACCTGGAAACAGAATTTTAAGAAATTACAGCTTAGTCTAGATAGAGATATTTCAGCTAAGTTTAACAATCTGTCAGAGAATTTTCAAGAAGCCTTTACTAGAATGTCTAACACACTTTTAGATTCATTTCAGCTCCTCGTCAGGTACCTGTCGACTAGCACCATGGGTAAACGGTGCGACAGATACCCCGGCTTGTGAACCCCGTCGTGGCGAAGGCCTAGGGGGGATCCGGTCCGGGCAGGTGCCTAACGAATCTTTACCCAACGTGTCCCCTGTTAGTCCTGTAACAGTGCTAAAGGGCGTCTTATTTAGGAGAAGGGGGGAGGGATATTAGTGTCAGGCCTAAGATAGCTAGTCGTCAGGATTTTACTTCAGGGGAAGTTTCTAAGTTAGGATCTGACGATGATGATGATGATGACGCGGGGATTCGTGTGATATTGATGTTTTCCTCGAATGGATGTCATGATGTAGAATTCAAGAAACTTTTTATTTAATTTTGAGTTTTCTTCCTCAGGCGAGGCCTAAAGAGCAGAAGCAGCCTCCGCCTCGTTGTATTACAGAAGGGATTTTTCTTGACGGTCCTTCCCGTCACGGGAATTTTTACGTTTTTTCCCTTTGCCCAGAGGTTCGCGAGAGTGAGGGCGGACGTTGCCGCTAACTTTCGAAGGTGATCGGGGAAGGGAAGAGGAAGCTCTCTTCTCTTCTACGACACCGGAGAGGAGTTTACCAGGTGGCGGATGATTCTCATTCTCTCGACCCCCCAAAACCAAATCCTGATTTTGTCCGACTTTCAAGTCAACCCTTGCCTTCTAAGGCTTCGGTCTCTGTCTCAATTGAAGATTTTATTGCTATGGAGTCTGTTATGAGCTCCTTACAAGAAGTTAATCCTTTCATATGTGGGTCTCGGAGGGCTTTAATGTATATCAAGGACTCCGGGTTTGTTCCTCCTGATGCTTCCTCTTTTTGGAGAAATTCTGCTCATCCAATGTTTCAATCGCTTCTGTGACATCAGAACGAGCTTGCTGCTTCAATGCAGGCTTTTCTTGTTTCTCTAAGGCGTAACCTGTATTTGTCGCAGTTACCCTCCTCTGTATCGGAGATTCAGAGAACCGTCCGTTGTCCTCTTCTCCTTTTGGCGATTATTTTCGATATTTCTGTGCTTTCTGAGGTTTTGAAGGAACATCAAGGTGATGCCTCTTCCCAAGCTCACTGGGCCTTATCAAGAGCTTTTCCTCTGGTCTTCCTCCTGTTCCTTCAAGAGTAAGCGTAAGTTTAGGACCAGATCTGTACCTTCTGCTCCAGCCCAACAAACTCCTTCTGGCTCTTTTTTCCAGAGTAAATCTCAGGTTGCTGGTGCCTCTACTTCATCCTCTGGTGCTCACCCTTTGAAACGCGGAGAGGTTCTTGGCGTGGCTCTAACGGCAGAGAAAGAGCTCAACCTCCAGGAGGACCTTCTTCTTCTTCTTCTTCTTCCTTGTCTCTGCGTAAGAATTTTCGGAAGTAGGAGTCATCACCTCGCCTGGAGACGCAGTAGGAGCTTGTCTCTCCCGCCATTGGTCAGCTTAAGGCAGGGGAGAGCGGTGGATGCTTGGGTGGTGTAGGTCCAGAAGAAAGGTTACGAGATCCCTTTTGTTTCCAGACCTCCACTTTCCAATCGTCCTCTCGAGTTCAGCAGTTATTACCCTCACTCAATCAGGGGTCAAGCCTTGGAGAAGGAGCTTTCGGCCCTCTTGGAGAAGGATGCCATAGAGCGAGCTCCTCCTTCTCCCGGGTTTTACTCTCGGATTGTTTGTAGTTCTAAAGGCCTCGGGTGCCTGGCGCCCCATCATAGATCTTTTGGTTTTGAACAAGTTCATTCTAAAGTCCAAGTTCAGGATGGAGACGGTCCAGACTGTTCTTTCATCCGTCAGGAGGGGGGACTGGATGATTTTCCATCGATCTGCAGGATGCTTATCTGCAAATCCCCATCCATCCAAGAAGCAGACCTACCTTCGGTTTTTCACGGACTCGGAAGTTTTCCAGTTCAAGACCCTTTGTTTCGGCCTCACCACTGCTCCACAAGGTTCTTTTCTAGGGTGATGGCTCCTGTTTCAGCTATTCTGCATCAGTTAAATGTAAGGATGCTTCGGTATCTGACGATTGGCTATCCAGCCGAATCTCTAGAGAAATGTCTCGGTCGAGGGAGATAGTTCTGTCTCTGTGTCGAGTTGGGCATTCGTGTCAACTTCGACAAGTCCAATCTAATCCCTTGCCAGATCATGACTTATCTGGGGATTGTTTTGAATTCCCAGATTTTGAGGGCTTCTCCCGCTCAGAAACGGATAGACAAGCTTCTGAGTCTGATCGAAGAATTTTTGTCCTCCGTAACGCAGCCAGTTTCTTTGGAGGGGTCTCTCCTGGGCCATTTGTCATCCCTCATCCAACTGGTTCCCGGAGGTCGTCTCAGAATGAGGTCCCTTCAGTCGACACTTCGCCAGTCATGGGATTTCATGTCCGAGGACAACAATAGTCGCCTCTTCTCCACAATGTCGGAAGGATCTCCGTTGGTGGATGGAAGTTCACCGCCTCAAGTCAGGGACATCTCTTCTTTCGGTTCCTCCGGACCTAATGTTTTGGTCAGACGCCTCGGATCAAGGTTGGGGCGCACACCTGGGCTCCGAAGCCGCTTCGGGCCTTTGGTTAGAGGAGGAGAGGAGCATGTCAATAAATTGGAGGGAACTGAGGCAGTGTACCTAGGCCTTCTTTCATTTCATGGGAACAACTGTTGGAGTCGGTTGTCGCGATCTTTGTCGACAACACCACATCCAGTCTCGTACTTGAGAAATCAAGGCGGCACACAGTCGGATCTTCTCACTCAAGAAGCCCGATCAATCCTGTGTTGGGCAGAAGACAGGGGGATTACGTTTGGGTCCCTCAGTTTATCCTGGGCCATCACAACGGTCTTAGCAGACGCCTTGTCGAGACCGAACGAAGTTCAAGGTCGGAGTGGACACTTTGCCAGGAAGTCTTCAACAGCCTCAGGAAGAAATGGCCTGTCACAGTCGATCTGTTTGCCACCCCACTGAATTTTCGGTGCCAGATATTCTTCGCCCTTACCAGGAACTCCTCCAGAGTGCCGGGACAGACTCTTTTGCAGGACTGGGAAGGTCTTCAAAGCCTATGCTTTTCCTCCGTTCTATTCTGTGAGGTCAGTCCTCAAACAAAGGTGAGGGCAACCAAGCGTCTGGATCTCACCTTGATCGCCCCCTTCTGGCCACAGAAGGAGTGGTTTCCCGACCTTCTGGAAGCACTGGTGGAACCCCCCATTCGCCTGCCAGAGAGACCAGATCTTCTCAAACAACCCCATTTCATCGGTTCCATCAGAGGCTCCACATGCTTCATCTTCATGCCTGGAGACTGTCAGGAGGTTCTCCAAGCACGAAGGGTTCTCCTCCAGAGTGGCGCGACAGTTGGCTCTTGCCAGACGGCAATCAACCAGAGTAAATTATCAGGCTAAATGGTCGGTTTACAGACGTTGGTGTAAGTCTCAAGGACATTCAATTTCTAGACCTTCATTACCGAAAGTAGCGGAGTTTTAGTTCATTTACATCATGACAGGGCCCTGTCACCTTCGTGCATTAAGGGTTATAGGTCTATGCTTTCCTATGTTTTTAAGGCAAGGCTTCCTGAGATCTCTTCATCTTATGTCATTAGAGATTTACTTCGATCTTTTTCCCTATCTCGACCCAGGCCGCAGTGTTCACCTCCGACATGGGACGTTAACAAAGTCCTTCAAGCCTTAAGGTTCCCTCCGTTTGAGCCTCTGAATTCTGCCAAATTTAGGGACCTCTCTTCTAAGACACTCTTCCTTGTCTCACTGGCTACAGCCAAGAGGGTGGGTGGGGAACTGCAAAAAGCACTCTCTTTTCTGGTTGCCAGATCTGGACAAGACATGATTTGTCATACCTTCCTGAATTTGTCGCAAAGACTGAATCGTCATGAAATCAATCCCATTCCCAGGTCTTGCGTACTGAAGTCGCTGGTCGACTTTGTTGGTAATTTAAATGAGGAATTAGTTCTTTGCCCTGTTAGGGCGCTCTCATGTTATTACACCGCACGAAGGACATTCAGGGTCGTCCCCGTCATCTGTTTGTTTCACCCCGAAATGTCAAGAGACCTATTTCAAAGAATGGTGTATCCTTTTTTCTCAGAGATCTGATCGTTAAAACTGGTGGTTCGACTGCTGGGGAAGACCAGACGCCGAGAGCACACAGTATTAGAGCAGTTGCTACATCAGTAGCTTTTATGAAGAACGTCTCAGTCGCCAAGGTGCTTGAGGCGGCGACTTGGCGTTCTAATTCTGTTTTTGCCTCTTTTTTTACTTGAGGGATATTTCTCTAGTTCTAGGCGACCTTCCCCTCGAGTAGGTTCCTTCACGTGGTGAGGGGGTAAGGGATTCTGCCTTCAAGTTTGCGAAGGCCGGATCCTGACGGAACGCCTACAAAACTTTTGGCATTAACTTGCGTGGACATTTCCACTTTCGAAAAAATTTTCTGCTTGGGTGAGTCTGGGAGGGGTTCGTGGTTTGGAGGGGATTTGCATTCGAAGCTAATTGTGGGAGTTGTGGTGGTGAGTCGCCACCCAATACGGTTTGGACCCAAGAGATGGTGATGGGATTTTCCCATTGCTATCTTAAGGGCGGAACCATCTCCAGGATCAGCCATCGGAATCCAGGGGGGGCTGGTTTTTGGGATGGGACTCCTGGCTTTTTGTCCGGAAGCCACCAATATGTTTGGAGTGGGAGTCTGTCCCCATTAGTGGGGGTAGAACTCCCAGCAGGCAGATTGGCTTATACCTGGGCCACTGCAAGCATATTGGTGCTATCCCGAAAGGGTAGGGTATGGGGCAGACCGTGGGGAAGCAACTTCTACGTGTGCCATTGGTGGAGAATGTTGGACCCTGTCTAGTCCGCGATACCTTGTTGGTCTTCCCAAGCAGTTGTTGTGTGTGTGTGTGTGTGTATATTTCCCCCCCCCTTTTTTTTTTTCCTTCAAACTATCATGGATAATATGTCTAGTACATTGTCCCTGGTATCCCCCGACTCTTTGGCACCGTTGACAACCTTAGGCTTGGATAAGGACCTCCCTTTGCCATCCCCAACCTCCTCCAATGAAAACATCAAGATTCTTTGATTGTTACTACAAGCCCTTATGTAGTTCAGAACAGAGGAAAGAATAGCAGATTTAATAATAGATATAAGAATGCTAATCCTGATATTGGAATTTTACTTGGATCTCAAGAACCTGAGACTTATAATAAATACCTTTCTCTTGATCTCGACAAAAGCATAAAAGAACTGAATATATTTGATGTCCATAGAGATATAAAATGCATTGGCAGAGAACCAAAGATAGCCTCTCAAGGTGAAGGAAGCTTGCTTGTGGAAGTTTCATCACCAGATGAAAGTAGAAAATTACTGTCTATTAGTGCTGTAGAAGGAAGCACAGCAAAATGCACTCCTCACAAAACAATGAATCAGTCTAAAGGAGTAGTGTATAGTACTGAACTCCTACATATTCTTTGAGGACACTCTCGGAAAGAATTTGCTGATCAAAAGGTGGTTGATGGTGAGACGAATCAAGAAAAAAGTATTGGGAATATTACATCCAACACCTACTCTAATACTCACCTTTGATTGTTTGAGACTCCCTAAATTTCTGAAAGCTGCATGGCTTCACCTGCCAGTTAGACAGTATATTCCCGCTCCCAGAAGATGTTCCATTGCCAAATGTTTGGCCATTTGATAACAACATGTAGGAAAAAAGAAAGGAATGAACCAGCCATATGCTTTAACTGTGGCAGAAAAGAGCATGGGAATTGTGAACTTACTCCATGCTGCCCTAATTGTGGGGGAGACCATACTGCAGCACATAAATCATGTATCAAGTATCTCATTGAAAAAGAAACACTTTGTATCAAGACTCAAGAGCGCATTACCTTTAAAGAAGCAAGACAAAAGACTTTGCAGAAATTCAACACCCAGAAGTCATTTGTAGATGCAGTAAAAGGAAATGAGGAAAGACAAAAGAAATTGAATCTCAAAAAGTGTAATGAAGATAAAGAAGAAAAAAATGGATGCTGGGAAAATTGTCAACAAGAGGACTTTAAGTGAAGAGTCTGTAACAATGCCTGAATCAAAAAGTCAAGCACCTTGAGAAAGGAGATACATCCGTAGAAAAAGTTGAATTCAAAACAAAAAAATGAGTAAACCTTCACCATCCTGTGGTTCAGCTGACCCTCATAGAACATCGGAATTAATGGAAAATAATGAGTCATATCCCACTATCTTATTCAGACAACACAGCAGCAACAAATGTAGAACCTTTAAGGCAAACAAAACTGTTAAAACTCAATTCAGCTTGGTTTAGATAATAAAATTAGACTAGCTGAAATGATAAACCAGATACTGCAAGGATCGAAGATGTTTTTTCAAATACCATCATAAGTGATCACTTGGTACATTCAAATGACCCTCTAAGTACTCCTTCGACATCTGGAACTGTACCAAAAGTCCGTCACAAAACTCAGATATCATCTTCGAAGAAAAAACATAACAAAACGATCTTGGACAGGGGATCATCCTCTAGAAAATAGGTACTTTCTCTGCTATACTACAATGGAACTGCCAGGGACTTCGCGCCAAATATGAAGAGCTACTATGTTTGATTAATACTTATAATCCAGTATGCTTAGCACTACAAGAGACTATGCTAAGCACAACAAAATGCTTACTCCTAAAGAGTTTTTTGCATTCCACTCCCAATTCCCTATACAGGGAAATTCGGGTGGAAGTGCTCTTCTTGTAAGACGAGATATTGCTCACTCAAAAATACCAGTTGCACAAAATCCAAAATTACAAGCCTGGTCAGCTGTCAAAATCACCTTAAAAAAAGACCTTCACACACAATTTGTTCATTGTATCTCCCTCCTAATAACCCAATACTTGAACGACAGTTAACACACTTGTATGAACAGCTACCCCGACCATTTCTGATATTGGGAGACTTTAATGGTCGACATGAACTTTGGGGTGACATTTTAACAAATCAAAGAGGAAACCTTATCTTATCATCAATAGAAAATTCAGATATGACCCTTTTGAATACTGAAAAAACCCACCCATTTTCACATTCAGACTGGTGCATTTTCATGTATTGACTTATCTATCACCAGTTCTGATACATTCATTGACTTCAACTGGGAGGTATGAAAGATCTATACGGCAGTGATCATTTTCCAATTGTCATCAGAACTGAGAAAATATGAGCCAGTATACAGAATGCCTAGTGGTGTACCAATAAAGCAAATGGCCCCTTTTCGAGGAACTCAGTTTTAACTGAACTTAGATGCAAAAGATATTGCCAACAAATAGGAGAAGCAGTGTTCTATTTAACAATGATTTTTATGTTTGCAGCAGAAAAGGCAATCCCAAAAACCAGTGGAAAATTGCATCGGAAGCCTGTTCCATGGTGGAATGTTCAATGCAAAATAAGACACAAAGCCATGAGAGCAGCTTTTACTAGGTACAGAAGACATCGCTGTGAATGCTACTTGATCTCCTTTAAAAAGGCTCGAGCAAATTCAGATGGCAAATAAAGCATGCGAGACGAGAATCATGGGCACTTTTTATATCAACAATTACCTGGAAAACACCTATGACCAAGATCTGGACAGTTATTAAGAAAATAGCAGGAAAGTACAATCCTAGTCCCCTTCCAGTTTTAAAAGTCAACGGTGACTTTATAACCAGACTCAAAGGCTGTAAGCAATGTTTGCAGAACATTTTGCAATGATATCAAGTAGGGATGAAAATTCTCCATTCTACAGGGAGAGAGAGTTAGCAGAGTCTGAAACACTTGATTTTTCCTCTTTTAAATCTGAATCATATAATATGCCTTTTACCATGGAGGAATTTTTATTTGCTCTTGGTAACAGTAAAAACACTGCACCTGGACCTGATGAAATTTTATATGAAATGATCAAGAATACTTCAAAGGAAACTAAATTTTTATTTTAAGTATTATTAATAGAATTTTTAAGGAGAGTGGTTACCCTAGTGTTTGGGATTTGGGAAATAGCAACAGTTTTACCCTTTGTCAAGCCAGGGAAAGATTCATCTGTCCCTACAAGCTATAGACCAATAGCTTTAACTTCCTGTTTTTGTAAACTTATGGAAAAAATGGTAAATTTTAGGTTGGTATGGTTTTTAGAATCAAAGAAGATTATATCATCATCTCAGTGTGGCTTTCGCCGTATGCATTCTTGCACATGTATTGATACGTTTGGAGAATGCAATTTGTCAGGCATTTGCTTCCAAGCACCCCCCCCCCCCCCCCCGCATTATGTGGCGGTTTTCTTTGACCTAGAAAAGGCTATGATACTACCTGGAGGCATGGAATTATGAAAGTCTTGCATGAAATTGGTCTGCGTGGAGAACTACCACTTTTTATTAAAGTGTTTTTAAAAAACCGTTATTTTAAAGTCAGAGTAGGTAGTACTCTGTCTAATTTGAAAGAACAAGAGGAAGGAGTACCACAGGGAAGTGTGTTAAGTGTCACTCTGTTTGCCTTAGCCATAAATGGGATAGCGTCAAAAATTCCAAAAGATGTAATGTCAACAATGTTCGTTGATGATTTATCTATTTCATTTGTGTGCTGCATCTAAAATGTCTGTTGCAGAGCGAAAACTCCAGTTGGTAATAAATAAAGTTAACAGTTGGGCAGCTGAGCATGGTTTAAATTTTCCTCTGCCAAAACAGTTGTTATGCATTTTTGCCGTATCAGAGGGGTTCATCCAGACCCAGATCTGTTTTTAAATGGACAGAGACTCGCATGCGTACAGGAAACAAAGTTTTTAGGCCTCATCTTTGACAGCAGGTTGACATGGGAAGCTCATCTCAGGAGCCTCAAAGTCAAATGCATGAAGGCCTTAGATGTTTTAAAAGTCTTAGGTCATACAAATTGGGGGGCTGATAGAAAGCATTTGTTACATGTTTATAAAGCAATAGTTGCTTCAAAATTGGCATATGGGTCAGAAATCTACTCATCAGCTACGACAAGGAGATTGGATACTTTGAATGCAGTTCATCATGGGGGAATTAGAATTGCAACAGGAGCCTTTAGATCCTCTCCAATATCTAGTTTATAGTGGATGCAGGTGAACTGCCCTTAGATTTGATAAGAAAAATTACCCTGTTGACCAAATTATATTTGGTACCGCATACAGAGAACTCCTGAGTCCTTCCTTAGCTTACAATACTGTTTTTTAAAGGCAATTTTTGTATTTATGAAAAATATGCTTCATATCCAAAGCTTTTGGATACAGGGTAAAAATGTTGGCATTAGAGGAGCTCAATGTAATAAAAGGAAAAGTAATTCCAGCAAAATTTTCAAGATTCCCTCCATGGAAGTTGCCCTCTGTGAAATATTGTAAATGGTTTTCTGGTTGCAAGGCAGACTGTTCAGGTGATATTCTTAAGCAGAAATTCCTTTGCCATGCTGAAAAACATGATAACTCAAGGCAATTCTTTACCGATGGCTCCAAATCCAGTGCAGGCGTTGGGTTTGGAGTGGTATACCCTGACAGTAGTGTTAGTGGTGCATTACCATGTTGTGCTTCTATTTTTACTGCTGAACTTTTTAGCATTTTAACAGCCCTAAAGAAAATTGTAACTTTAGAAGGAGATAATTTTACCATTTTTAGTGATTCCAAGTGCCTTGGAAGCTTTGGCATCTTTTAATCCAGTACACCCTGTGGTACTGGAAATAACAGAGTGGTTGTTTTTATTAAAACAAAAAACAGAAGGTAGTTAACCTCTGCTGGTTCCTTCACATGTTGGTATTGTTGGAAATGAACGAGCTGATGAATTGGCTAAGTTAGGTACATCAAAAAATCCAAAAAGTATAGCAATTCCCTGTTCAGACTACATTCCTGAAATTAAAAAGACTGTAGAATTCAAGTTTGGCAATTCTATTGGACAATAGAGAGTAATAATAAAATGAGAGAACTCACTGATGTAATCAACCCCTGGCTTTATATGTTAGAAGACCGTCGGAAAAGAGACTGCATTATGTAGGTTACGGATCGGCCACACACGGATTACTCATGGGTTTTAATGAACAATGACCCTGAACCATTTTTGTGAGGATTGTCTTGTTCCCCTCACAGTAAAAACATTTAATAGTAGAATGCCCCAGCTTAATATCAGCAAGGAACCGTCATTTTAACGTAGTTGGAAGAATGGATCTTAAACTAGATGCCATTATAGGCAGAGATTTTAATGAGGATAAGCTTTTTAGTTACCTTCGAGAAGCAGGTCTTCTTGAAAAAATTTAGGTTAGTTTGGTCAAGATGTTTGAGTTTGTGTATGTGTTAGTATGTGTCAGTGTATATCATTTGCTTTAAGTCTTTTTAGATCAGGAAATTTTTTATGTACATAAAATTTACCTCCAATTGATATATCTATTACCATATATAATGTTTTAGTACTTTTAATATCTATTTATTTTGACAGAACTGTAGAATTTGGAAGTTTTTGCGGGTGCCTATGTTGCTATATTTTTTTGTTTACAATTAATTTGAAAATAGGTGTGTAGGTGAGATAGATATTTTGTGTGTTTTTGGGTTCTCTGTAGTTCTCTGACAGATTTTATATAAACATATTTATAGCATTTTAATTGACTTTTTCCTTTGCAATTCCTTTTAATGATACGGCGTCAATAACCTCGTCGTTGCGATGCCAGTAAGAATTAATAAATCAATCAATCTAGGCGACCTTCGTTCTTTGGGCCCATTGGTGATGGCAGGGACAGGTCGTCAGACAGGAGAATTAGGTAGTCTTCCTGTTTTAACGTTTGGTTGCTACCTGTATATTATTCATTAATTTTTGTTTTGTGTATATATTTTTTTTTGTTTTTGTATTATAACCCATGGCAGTTTTTGACGTAGTTATAATGGGAATTAGGTCAGTTTTGGTAAATTTTAAGGTTGGTTGTTTTTGATGACAAGGACTGACTGATTGGCAACTCATGCTGCTTCCATTTTCAGTGTGAAATGGTTCCAGCCACTGGGTTGTCGGCACTGGCGACCTACGCTTCTCCCAGAGTCAATGCTGACCTAGGACTAGCCACTGGTTCGCTTGTCCTGACGACTCCTGCTTCTTCCACTGTCCTGGACAGGGAATAGGTCGATGGATCGTCTGCTGTCATCTGGTGGGACTCGCTCACCATCTACTTTTTGTCTCACCTGTCTTCTCGGAGTCAGACACTCGTGTGAGATCAGGCGACATTTAGTAGCCCTGAGTTTCTTGTTGACGAAGTCGGTTGCGTTGATACACCCCCGATGATCGTGTAACATGATACCAGGTTGGACTGTCAGGCATTCGTCCTTCGGGACTGAATCGCCTTTTTGCTCCGCGCTCCTTTCTCTTGGCACCAGAAAGCTCGAGTTAGGAGTTGCTCATGAGCCGATTCGTTGCTGGCGACGTCGGGTTGCGTTGGTACACCCCTAAGGTTTTGGCCCTTAGCTTTGAATCGCCCAGACAGTCCAGACACTCATCCTTTAGGAAAAGAATAGTGGGGGCTTTTGGATAGTCTTCAGGGTGCAGCCTTGCTGTCCGCATTCGTCTGACTGGTCACCTGACTTTAGTACAGACGGACTGACTATGCACTTACTCCTTGTCCTGTGCTACCACAGTTTGGTGGCATTATGGTAGGAGACTTTGAGTTGTTAGTATCTTAGACCTTGGGTTGAGTTTTGACTGCCTATGATATATATTTCTTTGTTTGTTTCTCCCTATTCTGTCCGAAGGGGAAATTGTATTCAGATTCCCTCCTCCTTTTCAATGTGGTTAATCGGGCTAGATAAATTATATTAAGGTAATGTTTTATTAATATGGAATTTTTATTCTAAAATTAATATTAATGAAATCCTACGTTACCTGTATAATTTATCTAGTCCCACCCATCCTACCCCACGATCTGCCTATCACAACTGATTTGAGGGAAGGTTTTTGTATCTGTCAACGACAGTGTTGCCAACTGGCGGACAGAATAGGAGGTAACAGGGTTGCCAATGTGGTAAATTTTGGTGCGGTTTTTGGGGATTTAGGGCTAGATAAATTATACAGGTAAGTATTATTAATATTAATTTTAGAATAAAAATTCCATTTCTTGGCAAAATCCGTTATGGATGTGGGTATGTTGTTTCGTGCGTTCATAGAGAAGTCAAGTGAAAAGCCCAGTGTTAGGCCAAGTGTCAGTGTCGTGTCCAAGGAGGCGGCTGTCCTTTCCCCCTGTTCTCCTAGTCGAAGGTCCCTGTCCCGCTCCCCAGCTCCCGGGAGAAGACATACTGGAGGTCGAAGGGAGACTGGGGGAGTTTTCCCACGGTCAGTCGCCGACTCCGTCGACGTAGTCGACTTGCGAGTGCCCAGGAAACGCCGCTGGAAAGGCGTAGATATCAGTGACGCGCAGTTGTCGTCCGACTCAGAAGCTCAGTCGCCTGTGTCGAGGCAAAAAGTGTGGAGTGGTTTATTGTTGTGTCCTTTGAACATGCCCAGCGTACGAGAGGGATGTCGCCGCCTGTTAAGAAATCCAAGGAGCACTGGAGTCCACAACCTTCCTGCAGTTTCGCGCCGGACCAGTTTTTCCGGGAAGATCGTCAGTCCTCTTCGGATAGCGTAACTTTGGATGGAGTCAGACGCTCACGTGCGTTACAGCGCTCGTGCGCTTGCGAGACTGACTCGCCTCGTTGTGTATCGATAGGAATTTCGACTCGTTCGCCTCATTCGTCTCGAGCTATTTCAACTCGTTCGCCTCATTTGCCTCGAGCTGCTTCGACTCGTTCGCTTCATACTTCTTCACCTCCGTCAATGTTTGTGAAGGATAGATCAGCACCTTCGGGATTACCGAAACCAGTTCTTTCTCAGTCCTCGAAGAAAGCACTGAAGGAAGTAGAAGAGTGGCCTGCTAAGAAGAGGGAGTCAGGCAAGGCTTTGTTCGCCTTCCCTCCGTCGAAGCTGCAGAATAAAACCTACGGGTTTTATGCGACAGGAGAAGTTCCTTCTTTGGGAGTTTCTGCCTCCTCCCAAGGAGACTTCTCCGGTCTTGTGGACTCTCAACAGAAGAGCAGCGTTCTTCCGGCTTGCGAAAGTGTTGTTCTCTTCACTCGAGTTAGATCACCTGGTGAAGAACTTGTACAAGGTGATCGAAGTCTTCAGTTTCTGGATTGGACTATTGCAGCGTTAGCCAGGAAAATTTAAAAATTGGAAGATTGCCAGTCTCTAGATGAGGATTTTTCTGCCGACTGGCTCAATGTGTTGTCCTGTGTGGACAGGGCAGTGAGAGACAGTTCAGGGGAATTGGCCACCCTATTCATTATGGGAGTACTAAAGAAGAGAGAACTGTGGTGCTCCTTCACATCTCGAGGAGTAACCACGAGCCAAAAATCGGCTTTGTTGTTCTCCCCCCTGAGTAAATCTCGCCTGTTTCCAGAAGAAACCATCAAGCATGTGCTGTTGGACCTCCAGAAAAAGTCCACCAATGATCTTTTTCAATCAACGAGAAGACCTAAGGAACCTCCAGCGACAGGAGCCAAAGCTTTTCCTCTACAAAAGCATCCCTTTCAAGGAGGTAAGTCGAGGTGGCAGCAGAGACCAAGAACTTATCTACGAACCACCTCCAAGTTTACCAAGAAACCTTCCTTTAAGACAGAGAAATGATCGGAAGGTCCTTCACACACCGGTGGGGGCAAGACTCCACGACTACTGGGAGGAATGGAGTCGAAGAGGAGCAGAACAGTGGGTAATTCAGGTTCGTCGAGAGGGATATGTGATCCCTTTTACGCAGGATCCACCACTGTCCAATATACACCTATCTGTTTGACAGCATACTCAACAGGATCAACAAGAGCTTTGGCTTTATCCAAAGAAGTAGAAGAGCTCATCAACAAAGAGGCCATAGAGGAGGTAACAGACACGAACTCCCCAGGGTTTTACAACAGGCTCTTCGTAGTCCCCAAGGCATCAGGGGGATGGAGACCTGTGTTGGACGTAAGCGCTCTGAACCTCTTCGTCCAGAAGATGAAATTCCGAATGGAAACCAGTCGATCGGTAATGTCAGCCATCCAACCGGTCGACTGGATGGTATCTCTCGACATGAAGGATGCATACTTCCATGTCCCCATCCATCAGAACTCCAGGAAGTTCCTGAGATTTGTTTTCAAGAAGAGAGTCTTCCAGTTCAGAGCCCTCTGCTTCGGTCTGTCAACTGCCCCTCAAGTATTTACTCGGATTCTCGCTCCTCTGGGAAAGTGGCTGCATTCGATGGGGATCAACACAGCTTTTTACTTAGACGACTGGCTCCTGAGAGCCAGATCCAGTCGTCAGTGTGTGAAGGACTTGGAGAAGATGCTTACTTTGACACAACAATTGGGTATCATAGTAAACACGGAGAAGTCCCAATTGATTCCAACTCAGAGGATTCTCTATTTAGGGATGATACTAGACTCTCTAGCTTTTCGGGTTTTTCTCTCCCCGAAGAGGAGAGTCCTGCCTGCCAATAGTCCAGCAATTTCTGGTTCGCCCGTCCTGCTCAGCGCTCGAATGGATGAGCCTCCTGGCTTCAGTGGAGAGTTTTGTCAGGTTAGGATGCCTACACATGAAGCCGCTTCAGTTCTTCCTGAAAGCAAATTGGTCTCGGAAGACACGCTCGGACTCACTAGTTTTCCCTCTGATGGAAGAGATAAAGATGGATCTTCGTTGGTGGCATTCGAGGGAAAGATTACAAGATGGAATCTCCCTAGTTGTGTCGAACCCCGACCTGCATTTGTTCTCAGACGCCTCAGACAGCGGATGGGGAGCCCTCCTAGGAGACAAGAGAGTATCAGGTCTGTGGACAGAACGAGAAAAGACCTTTAGGGCTACAAGCATTCGACCACTTAGTCACCGGAAGAAACGTAGCGGTCTACTCAGACAACACCACAGCGTTGTCATATGTACGGAAGTAGGGAGGGACCCACTCGTTCTCTCTCAACAAGATAGCCGAAGATCTCCTCACCTGGACGAACGAGAAGAGGATCACCCTTTTTCCAAGATTCGTGCAAGGGAGAATGAACGTACTTGCAGACGAACTGATTCGGGTAAATCAGGTGTTACCAACAAAATGGACTCTGAACGAGAGAGTGTGTTAGGACCTCTGGAAGCTTTGGGGAAGACCATCGATAGATCTGTTCGCCACATCGAGGAGCAATCGCCTTCCCATTTTCTGTTCTCCAATTCCAGAACCACTAGCGTGGAGAACAGATGTGATACTGCTAGATTGGACAGGACTGAACATTTACGCTTTTCCTCCCTTCTGGATGATAAGAGAGGTCTTAAACAAGCTTCAATTGCACCAGAATGTGACAATGACCCTAGTAGCACCATTCTGGCCCAGGAAAGAGTGGTTCCCGGACCTTCTCAATCTGCTGGTGGATTTTCCCAGACTACTTCCACAAAATCCATCGCTTCCCAGACAACCCCATTTCAACTGATATCACCAAGGGTTGTCCGCTCTGGCCTTGACAGGATTCAGACTGTCAGGAACCTGGTCAGAGCAAAAGGGTTTTTGTGAAGGGCCTCAGAAGCTATTGCTAGCTGCAGAAGAAGCTCTTCTGCCAAGCTCTACCAGTCCGCATGGAGAGAGTCTTTAGGTCATGGTGCAGACGACATAGCATCTCTTCTTCTGAGACATCTATAGCAGAAATTGCGGAATTTTTTTTGTTTCTGAGGGACACCAAAAAGTTGGCCACTTCAACTATTAAAGGATATAGGGCCATGCTTTCATCGGTTTTCAAGCAAAGAGGCCTCGACATTTCGTCAAATCAGGACATCAGTGACCTGATCAGATCCTTTAGTTCCTCTAAGATTTTCAAGCCTGAAGAAGTGGAATGGAACTTGGATGTAGTTTTAAGGTGGCTCAACGGCCCCCAATTCGAACTGTTGAATTCTGCAACTTTGAGGGACATAGCTAGGAAGACACCATTCCTAGTCGCCTTAGCCACAGCGGGAAGAGTAAGCGAGTTGTAGGCGATGAGTAAGGAAGTGGGTTTCGCCCAAGGCAATGCAGTGTGCTCTTATGTAAGAGACTTTCTTGCTAAATATGAGGATCCTTTGATTCCTTGGCCCCGTTCTTTCAAGATAAAGAACCTAACGGACTTAGTCGGGTCGGAAGATGAGGAACGTACGTTGTGTCCGGTCGGATCCATCAGACACTACCTGACTAGGACAGAAACTGTGAGAGGAGAGTTGAGCCGACTCTGGTGCTAGGTGAAAGACCCGTCTCGACCTCTTTCAAAGAATGCAATGTCCTTTTTCCTGAGGAGTTTGATTCGAGAAGCGCATGCCCAAACTCAGGAACATGCTCTTAGGGTGCTGAAAGTGAAAACACATGAGATTCGTGCAGTAGCAACGTCTTTGGCTTTCAGACAGAATATGTCTCTATCCTCCATTATGCAAACTACATTCTGGAGGTCGAATTCGGTGTTTGCATCGCTTTAGATTGTGACCGTTGCCAGTAGCGGGAATGGTGTTGGGAGAGGAAGCATAGGGGGACTTTTTTTTTTCCTTCTACTATCCCCTCGCCTTGAATTTAAGGTTTTTTGAGTTTGTGGGAAGCCTGGGGGTACATGTACCTGAAGTACCCACCAGTTCTTATATCTGGTTAAGGGTAATATATGGTTTTTAGTGTAGGTGATGGTTTTGTGTGGTTTTTGTCTGGTCTTTTCGCCCAGGGCAAGGGCAAATTATTATTGTTTTTGTCAATCATCGGTGCACTTCCACGATTGCAAAAATCCCACCATTAGTAGGGACGACCTTGGCCTTTACTGCCACGTCTCCTACATATGATGAGAGCGCCGACCAGAGGCAGTATCTACCTGTAGCTGCTCTCTCACAAGGTAAGGTACTGCAGACTATATATAATGTGAGCACATGACTGTTGTTTTTGTTCATAAAGCTGTCCATATACCCACAGATGGACGTCGCGGCTCAACGAATTGAAGAATCTAAGCTCAGCAGTACCAGGTATTCCCGAAAGTGGACGGGATCTGTATCACCTACACAAACAATGGCAGCGCTGCTACCGCCGCCAGGAATTTGAATTTTCGACTGCCAGGTAAGAAAGCGTGCAGCTAATGTAATTGTTTGGTAAGTTTATATGTGAAACCTTATTTTATCATTAAAATATAATTTTTTCCTATACTAGGCCTAATTCTGATAATGATAGTTCTAGCATTTCCTCTGTAGCTCCGACTTCCACTCCCCTTTCGGTTCAGGAAAAGCGTATCGAGAAACTTGAACAGGATGTAGGTCTTATTTTAGATTCCGTTAAAAGTTTAACCGAATTTATGATGATAAACTGTTCCAAGTCCCTCCGTAGTGAATGTTCTTTTTCGGTTCCCCTTGTAAAGGTAAGGTGTCGGTGCCCTTGCCCGTATGTAGATCGAGCCAAGGACTGTCCTGCGACAGTTGGAAAAGTCCGCTGCCAGGGAACCGGGTCGGTCTCGGGGCGATGGGGTTCTGTGCCTTCCGACTCCTACCTCTCCCTTTTCACGCTCTCACGCGCAGTCACTCTTAACGCATTTGCTGAAAGATCATTTCAACATTGCCTTCATCTAGAGCTAGCAATGAGGTTTCTAGAACCTACAAGAGTAGGTCGACTGCAGATCTTCTGGCATGTTTGGAGAGACTTAGGAGCAGAACCTTGGGTGGTGGAGGTACTGAAGGAAGGCTACAAAATTCCTTTTCTGTCCCCTCCTCCTCTGTCGTCGTCTCCAATTGCTCTTCCAGCTTATCGTCATCAGCAGGGAAAATTTCTTGTACTTCAGAAAGAGGTGGTATCATTACTAGAGAAGAAAGCAATAGAGCAGGTGTCAGGAAACTCGCCTAGGTTTTACAACCTTCTTTTTCTGGTGCCCAAAGCGTCTGGAGGGTGGCGCCCAGTACTGGATGTGTTGAGACTCAACACATTCATTCGTCTAACCCCATTCTCCATGGAATCACCCAGCACAGTACTAGCGGCAGTACAGAAGAACGACTGGACGACGTCGGCGGACATGCAAGACGCTTATTTCCAGATTCCAATAAATTCTCAGTCTCGCAAGTTCCTGCGCTTTGTTTTCGCAGGGAAGACATTTCAATTCAGAGCTCTTTGCTTCGGCCTGTGCACAGCACCGCAGGTATTCACGAGGATTTTGGCACCAGTAGGGGGATGGTGTCATTTGTTGGGAGTGAGAATTCTGCTCTATTTAGATGACTGGCTAATGTTGGCCAACTCTTTCAAGGGAATTCTGAGGGCCAAGGATCTGTTACTTTGCCTGGCGCAATCACTAGGCATATTGATAAATTTTTAGAAGTCTGCTCTGATTCCAACTCAGACAATTCTCTATCTAGGGATGAGGATAGACACTCGCAGTTTTAAGGTCCGTTCGAGAAACGCATAGACAATTTTTTATTGCTTCTAGGAAAATTTCAGCCCTTAAGGAAGCTTCCAGCAAGGCAATGGCTGTCTCTGTTGGGACACATGGCATTTCTGGAAAGATTTGTCAGTCTAGCAAGGCTCAGGATGCGACCAACTCAACTGTACGTGAGAGAATCTTGGGACAGGAAGTCCCTGCCAGACTCCCATTTAATTTCAGTCCCAGTAAGTCTTTGGGAGACGTTAGCATGGTGGAAGGATCGTCAAAGACTGGGAACCGGGTCATCCCTAAGAGTAGTGAGCCCAGACCTAACCTTGTTTTCAGACGTCTCCATGACAGGCTGGGGAGCTTGCCTGGGAAGCCATCAGATGTCCGGGGTTATTGGTCACTGCAAGAGGAGGGAGTTGCACATAAACAATCTAGAAAAACTGTTGGCAGTATGGAAGTCGCTCCTTCAGTGCAAATAGATAGTCAGAGGAAAGGTAATAGCAGTATTTTCAGACAATACTACCTCTTTGGCGTACATCAGAAACCAGGGCAGAACAAGATCAAAGTCAATGTTTCTGATAGTGGAGAAGTTGTTTCTTTGGGTGGAAGCCAGGAACATATATTGGTTTACACAGTTATACCAGGGAAGAACAATGTCTTGGCAGATCAATTGAGCAGGAAGGGACAA
>NC_061091.1:13017991-13043155 GCF_015104395.2 Macrobrachium nipponense | reverse complement strand
TTGTCCCTTCCTGCTCAATTGATCTGCCCAAGACATTGTTCTTCCCTGGTATGAACTGTGGAACCAATACTATGTTCCTGGCTTCCACCCCCAAAGAAACAAATTCTCCACTATCAGAACATTGACTTTGATCTTGTTCTGCCTGGGTTTCTGATGTACGCCAAAGAGGTAGTATTGTCTGAAAAATACTGCTATTACCTTTACCTCGTGACTATCTATTTGCATTGAAGGAGCGACTTCCATACTGCCAACAGTTCTAGATTGTTTATGTGCAACTCCCTCTCTTGCAGTGACCATACCCCGGACATCTGATGGCTTCCCAGGCAAGCTCCCCAGCCTGTCATGGAGACGTCTGAAAACAAGGTTAGGTCTGGGCTCACTACTCTTAGGGATGGAGACCCGTTCCCAGTCTTTGACGATCCTTCCACCATGCTAACGTCTCCCCAAAGACTTACTGGGACTGAAATTAAATGGGAGTCTGGCAGGGACTTCCTGTCCCAAGATTCTCTCAAGTATAGTTGAGTTGGTCGCATCCTGAGCTTGCTAGACTGACAATCTTTCCAGAAATGCCATGTGTCCCAACAGAGACAGCCATTGCCTTGCTGGAAGCTTCCTTAAGGGCTGAAATTTTCCTAGAAGCAATAAAAAATTGTCTATGCGTTTCTCCGACGGAAAAACCTTAAAACTGCGAGTGTCTATCCTCATCCAGAGATAGAGAATTGTCTAAGTTGGAATCAGAGCAGACTTCTGAAAATTTATCAATATGCCTAGTGATTGTGCCAGGCAAAGTAACAGATCCTTGGCCCTCAGAATTCCCTTGAAAGAGTTGGCCAACATTAGCCAGTCATCTAAATAGAGCAGAATTCTCACTCCCAACAAATGACACCATCCCCCTACTGGTGCCAAAATCCTCGTGAATACCTGCGGTGCTGTGCACAGGCCGAAGCAAAGAGCTCTGAATTGAAATGTCTTCCCTGCGAAAACAAAGTGCAGGAACTTGCGAGACTGAGAATTTATTGGAATGTGGAAATAAGCGTCTTGCATGTCCACCGACATCGTCCAGTCGTTCTTCTGTACTGCCGCTAGTACTGCGCTGGGTGATTCCATGGAGAATGGGGTTAGACGAATGAATGTGTTGAGTCTCAACACATCCAGTACTGGGCGCCACCCTCCAGACGCTTTGGGCACCAGAAAAAGAAGGTTGTAAAACCTAGGCGAGTTTCCTGACACCTGCTCTATTGCTTTCTTCTCTAGTAATGATACCTCTTTCTGAAGTACAAGAAATTTTCCCTGCTGATGACGTAAGCTGGAAGAGCAATTGGAGACGACGACAGGGGAGGAGGGGACAGAAAAGGAATTTTGTAGCCTTCCTTCAGTACCTCCACCACCCAAGGTTCTGCTCCTAAGTCTCTCCAAACATGCCAGAAGATCTGCAGTCGACCTCCTACTGGAACCTCGGGCATAAAGATTCATTTCTTTCTAAAAAAACTTAGCAGTTTTGTTTTTATTGGAGCCTGGTAAGGACCTACGAAAGGGCTTAGTAGCTGAAGACTATTCATGAGATGAGGAAGGACGAAATTTCGCCGGAGGGCCAGACGGCAAAGAAGGAGCAGGTCTTTTGTTCCTCACTTTAAAAGATTGTCTGATAAATTCCCTATTTTCCTGTACGGAAATATCCTCCCGTATTGCCTTAAATAGAGTTGGATTCAGAAGGCGGTCCACAGGGTAACCAAAATTTGCAGCATCTTCTGAGAAGGAGAGACCTTGGTCGAAAGATAAGAGCACAATTGTTCTCTTTTCTTCAAGATCGAATTAGTGAAAGCAAGAGAACATTCGCCTGCCGCATCTGAAATAGCCTTATCCAGGCAAGACAAAAAATCTAAAGACTCTTCC
This sequence comes from Macrobrachium nipponense, assembly GCF_015104395.2. NCBI lineage: Eukaryota > Metazoa > Arthropoda > Malacostraca > Decapoda > Palaemonidae > Macrobrachium > Macrobrachium nipponense. The sequence continues at coordinate 13,041,262 of NC_061091.1, read as the reverse complement.
CAAGATCTGATACCTGCTGGCGTCAGAAAGTCTTTAAGCTGACGCAGAGAAGTGGCAATAGTACTTAGCAAAAGTTCCGCAAAAGACAAAACCTCAATACTTCTAAACAAAGACTTGGACAAAGCCTCTGCCTCTGTATTAGACCAAAGCACCTTCCCGTCTCAAGAGCGCGTCTTTTCATAGGATCGAGACACGCAAGGAAATCAGCATCGTCGACCGAGGACGGTTTCAGCACCGGCAACAAGCCCGAGTCGTAATAACAGATCCTACGCGATTTCAAAAACCCCAGAATACTAGAGCTGGCAGACTTACCAGAACCTTTGTGCGCCAGCAGACGAGATATTTCGTCAAAATGTCCTCTAATTGAAGGCGAAAGCTTAGGTTTCTTCATGAAGGCGAAAGCTTAGGTTTCTCCAAAGGCTTAATGGGAGTTGAAATGCTGGAAGACAATAACGACCTAGTCTCTACGGAATCTCTTTCCTCCACCAAATGAGGATAAAGAGAAGAGCAACACTCCAGTAAGCGTCAAAAGACCAAAGGAGACTCTTCCGACTCGAGATCTTCTTCCGCCAGTTGCGGATTCAAGACGACAGCAGCCGACTCCTCGCGACAAAAATTTGGTTCGATAGGCGAAGAGCCTCCGGGAGAAGTAGTCTGCAATTGTCTATTAGCGTTGACACCAGTCGGCCAAGTCGAAGCAGAGGGGATACCCGTCGGCAAAGAAAATGGAACTTGTAAGAGAGTCAGAGAAGATTCGTCGACACTGAATTGTACCACTTCGTCCGAATGCGTCTCAAGCGGCTTGGGAACAATCCCAGATAACGCATCTTTAGAGAGTAGAGCATTTAGAATAGCATCTAGTTTGGAAACAACAGCAGAATCTGTAACCATAGAAGGAAGAGAAAGAGAGACACCAGAGTCCACCCGAGACTCTCCAACAGTAGAAGAACTAGGAATAGCAGAGAGAAGTTTAGAATGAGATGTAGAAGCAGACAAAATAGGTTCAACAATTGATTGAGTCAATGTAAAAGAATTAGAACAACCCGCTACGGGGATATCATTATTAATACTCTAAATCTAAATTCTTACTCTTGTAGGTTGTAGAAACCTCATTGCTAGCTCTAGATGAAGGCAATGTTGAAACGATCTTTCAGCAAATGCGTTAAGAGTGACTGCGCGTGAGAGCGTGAAAAGGGAGAGGTAGGAGTCGGAAGGCACAGAACCCCATCGCCCCGAGATCCGACCCGGTTCCCTGGCAGCGGACTTTTCCAACTGTCGCAGGACAGTCCTTGGCTCGATCTACATACGGGCAAGGGCACCGACACCTTACCTTTACAAGGGGAACCGAAAAAGAACATTCACTACGGAGGGACTTGGAACAGTTTATCATCATAAATTCGGTTAAACTTTTAACGGAATCTAAAATAAGACCTACATCCTGTTCAAGTTTCTCGATACGCTTTTCCTGAACCGAAAGGGGAGTGGAAGTCGGAGCTACAGAGGAAATGCTAGAACTATCATTATCAGAATTAGGCCTAGTATAGGAAAAAATTATATTTTAATGATAAAATAAGGTTTCACATATACTTACCAAACAATTACATTAGCTGCACGCTTTCTTACCTGGCAGTCGAAAATTCAAATTCCTGGCGGCGGTAGCAGCGCTGCCATTGTTTGTGTAGGTGATACAGATCCCGTCCACTTTCGGGAATACCTGGTACTGCTGAGCTTAGATTCTTCAATTCGTTGAGCCGCGACGTCCATCTGTGGGTATATGGACAGCTTTATGAACAAAAACAACAGTCATGTGCTCACATTATATATAGTGTCTGCAGTACCTTACCTTGTGAGAGAGCAGCTACAGGTAGATACTGCCTCTGGTCGGCGCTCTCATCACATGTAGGAGACGTGGCAGTAAAGGCTAAGGTCGTCCCTACTAATGGTGGGATTTTTGCAATCGTGGAAGTGCACCGATGATTGACAAAAACAATAATAATTTGCCCTTGCCCTGGGCGGAAAGACTAGATAAAAACCACACAAAACCATCACCTACACTAAAAACCATATAGTACCCTTAACCAGATATAAGAACTGGTGGGTACTTCAGGTACATGTACCACCAGGCTTCCCACAAACTCAAAAAACCTTAAATTCAAGGCGAGGGGATAGTAGAAGGAAAAAACAAAGTCCCCCTATGCTTCCTCTCCCAACACCATTCCCGCTACTGGCAACGGTCACAATCTAAAGCGATGCAAACACCGAATTCGACCTCCAGAATGTAGTTTGCATAATGGAGGATAGAGACATATTCTGTCTGAAAGCCAAAGACGTTGCTACTGCACGAATCTCATGTGTTTTCACTTTCAGCACCCTAAGAGCATGTTCCTGAGTTTGGGCATGCGCTTCTCGAATCAAACTCCTCAGGAAAAAGGACATTGCATTCTTTGAAAGAGGTCGAGACGGGTCTTTCACCTAGCACCAGAGTCGGCTCAACTCTCCTCTCACAGTTTCTGTCCTAGTCAGGTAGTCGGACACAATGTACGTTCCTCATCTTCCGACCCGACTAAGTCCGTTAGGTTCTTTATCTTGAAAGAACGGGGCCAAGGAATCAAAGGATCCTCATTTTTAGCAAGAAAGTCTCTTACATAAGAGCACACTGCATTGCCCTGGGCAAAACCCACTTCCTTACTCATCGCCTACAACTCGCTTACTCTTCCCGCTGTGGCTAAGGCGACTAGGAATGGTGTCTTCCTAGCTATGTCCCTCAAAGTTGCAGAATTCAACAGTTCGAATTGGGGGCCGTTGAGCCACCTTAAAACTACATCCAAGTTCCATTCCACTTCTTCAGGCTTGAAAATCTTAGAGGAACTAAAGGATCTGATCAGGTCACTGATGTCCTGATTTGACGAAATGTCGAGGCCTCTTTGCTTGAAAACCGATGAAAGCATGGCCCTATATCCTTTAATAGTTGAAGTGGCCAACTTCTTGGTGTCCCTCAGAAATAAAAAAAATTCCGCAATTTCTGCTATAGATGTCTCAGAAGAAGAGATGCTATGTCGTCTGCACCATGACCTAAAGACTCTCTCCATGTGGACTGGTAGAGCTTGGCAGAAGAGCTTCTTCTGCAGCTAGCAATAGCTTCTGAGGCCCTTCACAAAAACCCTTTTGCTCTGACCAGGTTCCTGACAGTCTGAATCCTGTCAAGGCCAGAGCGGACAACCCTTGGTGATATCAGTTGAAATGGGGTTGTCTGGGAAGCGATGGATTTTGTGGAAGTAGTCTGGGAAAATCCACCAGCAGATTGAGAAGGTCCGGGAACCACTCTTTCCTGGGCCAGAATGGTGCTACTAGGGTCATTGTCACATTCTGGTGCAATTGAAGCTTGTTTAAGACCTCTCTTATCATCCAGAAGGGGGGAAAAGCGTAAATGTTCAGTCCTGTCCAATCTAGCAGTATCACATCTGTTCTCCCACGCTAGTGGTTCTGGAATTGGAGAACAGAAAATGGGAAGGCGATGCTCCCTCGATGTGGCGAACAGATCTATCGATGGTCTTCCCCAAAGCTTCCAGAGGTCCTAACACACTCTCTCGTTCAGAGTCCATTTTGTTGGTAACACCTGATTTACCCGAATCAGTTCGTCTGCAAGTACGTTCATTCTCCCTTGCACGAATCTTGGAAAAAGGGTGATCCTCTTCTCGTTCGTCCAGGTGAGGAGATCTTCGGCTATCTTGTTGAGAGAGAACGAGTGGGTCCCTCCCTACTTCCGTACATATGACAACGCTGTGGTGTTGTCTGAGTAGACCGCTACGTTTCTTCCGTGACTAAGTGGTCGAACGCTTGTAGCCCTAAAGGTCTTCTTTCGTTCTGTCCACAGACCTGATACTCTCTTGTCTCCTAGGAGGGCTCCCCATCCGCTGTCTGAGGCATCTGAGAACAAATGCAGGTCGGGGTTCGACACAACTAGGGAGATTCCTTCTTGTAATCTTTCCCTCGAATGCCACCAACGAAGATCCATCTTTATCTCTTCCATCAGGGGGATAACTAGTGAGTCCGAGCGTGTCTTCCGAGACCAATTTGCTTTCAGGAAGAACTGAAGCGGCTTCATGTGTAGGCATCCTAACCTGACAAAACTCTCCACTGAAGCCAGGAGGCTCATCCATTCGAGCGCTGAGCAGGACGGGCGAACCAGAAATTGCTGGACTATTGGCAGGCAGGACTCTCCTCTTCGGGGAGAGAAAAACCCGAAAAGCTATAGAGAGTCTAGTATCATCCCTAAATAGAGAATCCTCTGAGTTGGAATCAATTGGGACTTCTCCGTGTTTACTATGATACCCAATTGTTGTGTCAAAGTAAGCATCTTCTCCAAGTCCTTCACACACTGACGACTGGATCTGGCTCTCAGGAGCCAGTCGTCTAAGTAAAAAGCTGTGTTGATCCCCATCGAATGCAGCCACTTTCCCAGAGGAGCGAGAATCCGAGTAAATACTTGAGGGGCAGTTGACAGACCGAAGCAGAGGGCTCTGAACTGGAAGACTCTCTTCTTGAAGACAAATCTCAGGAACTTCCTGGAGTTCTGATGGATGGGGACATGGAAGTATGCATCCTTCATGTCGAGAGATACCATCCAGTCGCCCGGTGGATGGCTGACATTACCGATCGATTGGTTTCCATTCGGAATTTCATCTTCTGGACGAAGAGGTTCAGAGCGCTTACGTCCAACACAGGTCTCCATCCCCCTGATGCCTTGGGAGGTCGTGTCTGTTACCTCCTCTATGGCCTCTTTGTTGATGAGCTCTTCTACTTCTTTGGATAAAGCCAAAGCTCTTGTTGATCCTGTTGAGTATGCTGTCAAAACAGATATGGTTGGGGTATAGTGGACAGTGGTGGATCCTGCGTAAAAAGGTTATCACATATCCCTCTCGACGAACCTGAATTACCCAACTGTTCTGCTCCTCTTCGACTCCATTCCTCCCAGTAGTCGTGGAGTCTTGCCCCCACCGGTGTGTGAAGGACCTTCCGATCATTTCTCTGTCTTAAAGGAAGGTTTCTTGGTAAACTTGGAGGTGGTTCGTAGATAAGTTCTTGGTCTCTGCTGCCACCTCGACTTACCTCCTCGAAAGGGATGCTTTTGTAGAGGAAAAGCTTTGGCTCCTGTCGCTGGAGGTTCCTTAGGTCTTCTCGTTGATTGAAAAAGATCATTGGTGGACTTTTTCTTGAGGTCCAACAGCACATGCTTGATGGTTTCTTCTGGAAACAGGTGAGATTTACTCAGGGGGGAGAACAACAAAGCCGATTTTTGGCTCGTGGTTACTCCTCGAGATGTGAAGGAGTACCACAGTTCTCTCTTCTTTAGTACTCCCATAATGAATAGGGTGGCCAATTCCCCTGAACTGTCTCTCACTGCCCTGTCCACACAGGACAACACATTGAGCCAGTCGGCAGAAAAATCCTCATCTAGAGACTGGCAATCTTCAATTTTCCTGGCTAACGCTGCAATAGTCCAATCCAGAAAACTGAAGACTTCGATCACCTTGTACAAGTTCTTCACCAGGTGATCTAACTCGAGTGAAGAGAACAACACTTTCGCAGCCGAGAACGCTGCTCTTCTGTGAGAGTCCACAAGACCGGAGAAGTCTCCTTGGGAGGAGGCAGAAACTCCCAAAGAAGGAACTTCTCCTGTCGCATAAAACCCGTAGGTTTTATTCTGCAGCTTCGACGGAGGGAAGGCGAACAAAGCCTTGCCGCCTTGCCTGACTCCCTCTTCTTAGCAGGCCACTCTTCTACTTCCTTCAGTGCTTTCTTCGAGGACTGAGAAAGAACTGGTTTCGGTAACCCCGAAGGTGCTCATCTATCCTTCACAAACATTGACGGAGGTGAAGAAGTATGAGGCGAACGAGTCGAAGCAGCTCGAGGCAAATGAGGCGAACGAGTTGAAATAGCTCGAGACGAATGAGGCGAACGAGTCGAAATTCCTATCGATACACAACGAGGCGAGTCAATCTCGCAAGCGGACGAGCACTGTAACGCACGTGAGCGTCTGACTCCATCCGAAGTTACGCTATCCAAAGAGGACTGACGATCTTCCCGGAAAAACTGGTCCGGCGCGAAACTGCAGGAAGGTTGTGGACTCCAGTGCTCCTTGGATTTCTTAACAGGTGGCGACATCCCTCTCGTACGCTGGGCATGTTCAAAGGACACAACACTAAACCACTCCACACTTTTCGCCTCGACACAGACGACTGAGCTTCCGAGTCGGACGACAACTGCGCGTCACTGATATCTACGCCTTTCCAGCGGCGTTTCCTGGGCACTCGCAAGTCGACTACGTCGACGGAGTCGGCGAATGACCGTGGGAAAACTCCCCAGTCTCCCTTCGACCTCCAGTATGTCTTCTCCCAGGAACTGGGGAGCGGGACAGGGACCTTCGACTAGGAGAACAGGGGGAAAGGACAGCCGCCTCCTTGGACACGACACTGACACTTGGCCTAACACTGGGCTTTTCACTTGACTTCTCTACGAACGCACGAAACAACATACCCACATCCATAACGGATTTTGCCAAGAACTCAAATTTCTGGGGATACCTGGTCTGGAGTAATTGGTACTGAAGTTGGAGGACTATCAATAGATGAAATATTCGATAAAAGTGGAGAAGATAGTGACAGTTTGTTTGCCTCTAAAGGCACGGGAGTTGTCTCTAATCTAGTTTTACTAACCGCTGCTTTCCTTTTCCTATCTTTATCCATCTTATCCAAATGAGCTTGAAGTCTTCCAACCTTGTTCATCTAAACTACGGCACTCATCACAAGTTAATTCCTTGATACAGCACTGACCCTTACATTTAACACATTTGGAGTACGGATCGTAACATAGTTTAGCTACTCTAGTTTTGCAGCCACTGCTGCAAAACCTAACTGAAGAAGAACTAGCATCAGACATCTTCGTAATAACCTGTTAATAACTAGGCAGCTAACTGATGAAGCAAAAGAGCCAACCAAGAAATTGTACATCACCAAAAAGAAAAAATCCACAATGGCGACGAAAGTCGACTGAGTCTAAGCTCAGCAGTACCAGGTATTCCCGAAAGTGGGCGGGATCTGTATCACCTACACAAATAATGGCAGCGCTGCTACCGCCACCAGGAATTTTAATTTTCGACTGCAGGTAGAAAGCGGTAAGAAAGCGTTCAGCTAATTTAATGTTGGTAAGTCACTTATGTGAAAAACCGTAGTTTGAGTAAGGGTAATAGCAGACGAAGGCTCAACAGGAATGGGAGAAAAGGTAGTTTCATGCCCTGACCTAATTAACTGCTTTTGCAGTCTATCTGCTACCCTTCTTTTCCTATTTCTAATACTTTTGAGCATAATATCCTTAGGCCAATCCTTGCATTCCTCACACCTAATCTCTAGATCTCACTCTGTACCCCTGCAGCTGATACAAACATTATGTTGATCTTTCTCAAATTTAGGCATTCCTGTTATACAAAAATCATTCCTACATAACCTTAATATTGGTGGTTGACTTGCTTCCGGTGGAAGACATCCTAGGATGATTAAATTTACAGTACCGTAATTGAAGAAAAATAGCCAAGATTCACCAAATACCAACATACGCCTATACATAATGGCGGCAAGGAGAATTCTGATTAGAGCTAAAACATTTAAACACACCTGGTGGAGAACAGGTGAAACTAGACAGTCTTCCGGGTCAGCCAAGCGATTGTTTTTTCTTTTGTTTTAAATGCAGACTCGCCTATCAGCGTGGAGATATGAGCTAACTTTAGCAGTAGGTAGGTATCCAAATAATAAATTTTATCATGAAAATTTATATGTATTTTTGTCAATAGATGGCAGTGTGCATTGTTTATTTTGTTTACTTCTAATGTCAGATGCTGCTCCTGCAAAATTATCTCCTAAGTTCATAACTTTCAAAGTACTATGGACAAAAATACTAAATTTTAAATGCTGCGTGAATATAAATTTTGTTTTTTTTCTTTTTACCTTTCTAACACCAAAGTAATTCTTTATACTACTGATAATACTGCACGATTTAAAAATACAGTGAAAATAGTATTATCTATGACCCCTAGTTTACTCAGGAGTGTAAACATCCACAAAAATATGCAATTATCTTAAAAACCAACTTACAAACAATTCAAGTTATGAACAGCTGTCGAGAACGTGACTTGTTTGTAAGTCGTGTAGTGACTGTATAGGGTTACTGCTCTACTTAGTGTCCTAAAATGCTTTCATCTCAAATAATAAATGTTTCCTATGGGCAGAGGAAATATAAAAAATGGAAATCATAAAAAAACGAGTTATACTGGAAGGATAGAAGGAAGTAGAGCTACTATTCTCATGAATGATGGAAGAATACATTTTGCATTTCTTGTTTAAAGGTCACATAAGACTGGTAATGATATCTCTATCCATCTGTAAATTAACATGACATAGAGCTTATAAACCACTTGGAAATATTCTCAATACACTTTATATTAAACCAATAACACAACGTAATCAATACTATAGATCTGAACCCACCATCTCAATAAGATAAAGTGCCTCCTCGGGGTAGAGACATCGACCAATGTCAGTCTCCACTCCCATATATTCCCAAAAAGTGCCAGTTTGATGAATTAGTAGTACCATTTTTGAATTGTCTATCCATCTACCCACTGCCAGCTGGTCCCTGAAAATTGTATATAATTAAAGAAATTCTGGAGCTGGTTAAACTACAGACAAGAAAATAAACTATATAATACAGTGCATGTCTAACTGGGGACATATTTATTGGATACCATGTTCAACACATTAAAATTAGTGACTAAGAGATCAGAGCTCACAGTTTCATTGCTTTTTAAGAAAAATATGAATAGTGTTTTCATAGAAGATACTTGAGAGGTGCCAATCTAGTTTTCATTTGTAAATTTTATCATATGTGCATTTCACATAAGTAGCTGGGTTCATATTCATGAAAACTGGAAATAGCCATTTCTGCCCCAGCTGAGGTTCTAGGGATGGTTGATTACTTGTACTTTATCCTTTTCATCTTCACTTTCCATCAAATATGATTTTATCCTTTACAATTGAGCCAAGTGCTTCTTTTTTCAGTTTCAAAATGGATGCTCACTTATCTTCCTCTCATTTTATTCCATAAGGCATTAAAATGCATATGTACGTACATCATCTCAGGAGCTCTTAATAACAGGTCCTATGGCCTCATCAAATTAAAATTGGGATCTATCTCATCAAAGTTTTAATCAAGACTGTAGGTGTTGGGTTTCCAGTGAAGCCAATGTTATTTTTAAACAATTTTTCAGTACATGCCTATTATTAATTATCTGATATCACCTCACATATATCCTCTGACTTAACTACCCAAATCACAAAAGTAAGCCAGTTAACCATAAAGGACTGCAATCTGTTGGCAATGGTGCAGTTACCTGCTGACTGCTGTTTTTCTTTTGGTGGTTTGTTAGATTAAAGACAGACACACACAGGACAGAGCAGACAACGAAATGGGCTATAAATAATGGTTTGTATAAAAAATCTAATGTCCATCAGACCAATTACGTATTTCATTGTACATTGGGACTTCAAATGGCTTTGTCCCATTAAATGTATTTTTAACTTCAAAACAAATGATTTCATAATGGACATTTTTTTTCAAGTAAATACTATATGTCCACTAAAAGCATTGGAACTAATAATGGTAGATTTAGATTTCCATAAACAAAGGATTGCATTTACATATCAAGATACAACTACTCTTGACTAAGGAAGATATACGTATTATTAATCATGGCTAAATTATGAAAATAAGACTTCAAATATACACTCTGCTGTTATATCAAATCTATACTGTATATATATGTAATCCATACAGGTTAAACTCATACAACTATAAAATTAAGGAAAAACATGATGCTATGCATTCCATAGTTTTTATATCTTACTTCTTTGCTAGTCGTAATTCTGAAATCAATTCGTGGCGGTCTTGAAGGCGAGCTTCCACCTGTCTTTCTTCAAACCAAGATCCAGATACCTGGCTTTCCTTGACACCCCACGAAGGAAGAACTTGGTTTCTGCTTTTGGCATTAAACAGTTCTTCACCACTGCAAAAAAGTGTGACAAAAATAAAAATGAAAGAAATTAGCTTTTTATACTGAAGCAGCCAGTAAATAATCATCCAGTAACTGTTGTATTGAGTAAATTCTTTAAAACCAACAGATACTAAGCTGAATCATGCATGTATGATACAATATTTGGATATGTGTACCCTTTATGAATGTAGTTTTAAGTAAACATGAGACATACCTAATTAGTTGTAAGCAAACACCCAGGGGAATATTACCCATTACAGAATTTTATCATCTACAAGAAAAAAATTATTTACAAGTATCCAAAAACATTCGTTAAGAGCCACACACAATATCATATAATATTTTAAAGGTTTTCTGACATGAGCATAACAACTGTGCTCTATATCACTCACTAACAAGCAAGGCCATTACCCTTAGGAACCTTAGCCACATAACACTTCAAAGAAATCAAAACATTGCCCCAGATTTTATGCTGATTTACTGTCAACATACTTCTACTTCAAGTAAGTAAATAAATATAAGAAAATGGGGAAAAAACATAACTTCTACTTCAAGTAAGTAAATAAAATATAAGGAAAATGGGGGAATAAAAACATACTTTCTACCTTCAAGTAACGTAAAATAAATATAAGAAAATGGGGAAAAAAGTATGGGTTTTGTTTTCATACCTTATGCAAAAGGTTTTCATTTTCTAGAAAAACTGTTTTTTTTTCCCTCTAAAACAGGTCTCTTATGAATTAGCCTCATTCCCTAAATCCAACCATGTTAGCAAGTTTCAACAAGAAAAATATCATCATATGAACATAAGTAATACCTTCTAAACTAAAAATTATGCAAATTTTCATGATTCACAGATACAAATCGATATTTGACAAATTTTCTTTTACTTTGTCTTCATAAATTAACCAAGCTTAGAATCCTGAATCACCGCCAACGCTTATGTATTAGGTTACTGTTGAGTAATGGTTATGATGAAATGAAGTGTTATATTCTTTGTAAGACTCTACAGCCATACTAATAAAAGGGATTTTGACGTAGGAAAAATCTATTTCTGAGCGAGGAAGCCGTGTCGCTCCGTGAAATACGTTCCTTTAGCGCTATTTCTAAGGTAAAATATTGCTAAAATACCAGAGAACTGCTAAATTGGACATGCCAGAATATTCTGACTTGCTCACCCTTTCTAAAAGGGTGTCGGTATGAATCTGGGGCGAGTGAAAAACACTACCACAGCAGCCTCTCCAATTAGCCTTTTCCACATCAAAACCCTTTAGAAAAGGGGAGCCGTGCTACGGCTCACTCCCTGCTACCACGAAGGTAGCGTCAGGGCCGACATACCTGCAGATAGCATTCTAGCTTGGTGACTAAGTAGGGTGGGAAAGACAGGGTGGGATTTCACTGGGCGACACGGCTTCCTCGCCCAGAAATAGATTTTTCCTACGTCAAAATCCTTTTCTGGGCTTCCAGCCGTATCGCTCCATGAAATTGTACCAGATGAAAACACCAAAGCTAAAGACATATAAGTTAAATGACATTCAAAAAATAAAGGGTTGAAAGTGAAAAACAATTAAAAATGTGAGAATATAATAAACTAAGATACACATAATATAAAAATATATCATAGCCTTAATAGACACCATATTTTAAGGCTAAAAATGTATATAAATTCAGTTACAAAAATACAGATTTAAATTGTAATACAATAACAATATGTACAAATAAAACTTAAACTCTAAATATGAACTTAGGTAGATTGTTAATGAGGCTGGCGGAAAGAAAATGAGGAAAAATTAAAGCCACTGCAAATTGTTCATGCTGTAGCAGGGGACATGGTCTGCCCACTGCTACTGTCGGGTATTTAAGAGCCTCCAAGGACTTAAGGTATGGCGTTTAAAAACTGAGGGTGACCTCCAACCAGTGTACTTTTAAGATCATCAAAACACATATACTTGAAAAGTTAATAGTTGTTGCAATAGCTCGGATGTCATGCACCTTCGGAAATGACCCTGGATTAGCTTTCTTTATAAAATAAAAAATTTGTTGCCTTATGCCCTTTAGAGAAATGGTCCCCCCAGCTTCCCTAATGAAAAGCGGCCCTTTCGAATGGCCAGGTGTCCTACAGAGGAAATCCTTCAGTGTTTGCACAGGGCACAATGATGGATCCTGCAGAAGCGGGACAATTTTCCATGGCGACCACCTATCTAAAGGGTCCTCATTCTTGGCGAGAAATGTCTGATTTGGTGAAAGCAATGCGTCCCCCGAAGGTAAAAATTCTATATGACCTGGGTCTCTAGATAAAGCTGACAACTCTGAAACCCTAGCACCTGAAGCCAGACTTAACAAAAATAGTGTCTTACGAAATAAGGATTGATAATCACACCCTAAGTTGTCTGTATCCGAAGCGAGCTTAAGTACATCGTTAAGAAACCATGACACCGTCGACGGTCTCTGTACAGGCCGAAGACGTGCACATGCCCTCGGAATAGACGTGAAGTAAGACTCAGTTAAATTGATACCAAATCCGATCTGGAAAATCTTTTTCAAGGCTGATTTCGTAGTTGTAATTGTGCTAGCCGCCAAACCTTGTTCAAATAAACTCCTGAAGAAGGTGATAGCTACATTAACCGACATATTTTGGATATTGGACACATTGAGGAAAGCCGCCAATTTCTTAACTGCTGAATCATATTGGCGGAGTGTTGATTCCCTTTTGTCCGACTCCAAGAACGAAATGTTTTCTGGGTCTATGTCCTCACCCCTCCGTCCTGCAAACTTCATGAAATATGATATTGTTATGATACAATAAAGTTTTGTACATACTTACCTGGCAGATATATACTTAGCTTACGACTCCGTTGTCCCGACAGAAATTCAAATTTCGCGGCACACGCTACAGGTAGGTCAGGTGATCTATCGCCCTGCCGCTGAGTGGCAGGAATAGGAACCATTCCCGTTTTCTAATCAGATTTTCTCTTACCCCTGTCTCCTGAGGGGAGGCTGGGAGGGCCATTTAATCATATATAGTATCTGCCAGGTAAGTATGTACAAAACTTTATTGTATCATAACAATATAATTTTTGTACATTCAACTTCCCTGCAGATATATACTTAGCTGATTGGCACCTTCGGTGGTGGGTAAGAGACAGTTAATTACTGAATAGACCGGTAAACAACATACGTTGTAGGTAATGTATAAAAAAAAAAAAAAAAACCTTGGTTCCTACCAGTTTAGGTGGAAGACTTCATAGCTACTGCTTAGGAGTCTGCTTCGCCTCAAGAGCCTCAGCGAGGATGTGACCTATGTGTGGGTCTGTCGATGGGTCTTATCCACTTACTCGACAGAGCCTGATGGCATTTGTCAATGGGGTCTTATCCACTTACATGACAACACACCTTGCCTAGTGGCATAATTAAGGAGCACAACACCGATCCCGATCACCTGATCCTAACACGAGGGTTAGTACTTAAATTGAAAAGAGTTATCCCCAAACTCCTTTCAAACAACCCTAAAAACTCGACGTTAAATTAAATTTAACATGTTATTGTTATGATACAATAAAGTTTGTTCATACTTACCTGGCAGATATATATATAGCTGTATTCTCCGACGTCCGACAGAATTTCAAAACTCCCGGCACACGCAGTGGGCGGCGGCCAGGTGGTTAGTACCCATTCCCGCCGCTGGGAGGCGATATCAGGATCATTCCCATTTTCTATTCAGATTTTTCATACCACTGTCCCCTGAGGGGAGGTGGTGGGTACTTTAATTATATATATCTGCCAGGTAAGTAATGAACAAACTTTATTGTATCATAACAATAACATTTTGTTCATGAAACTTACCTGTCAGATATATATATAGCTGAATCCCACCATTGGAGGTGGGAAGGGACAGAATAGAAGGATTTAGGAAACACCTCAAGTGCAGATGATTGACATCTTGATTCCTACCTGTTAGCATAGCTGACTTCTTGATTACTGTCACCGAAGTCTGCTTTTGCTTTACTAGAGTTACCAACAAGGTAGTGACCTGTGTAGTTGGTGCGCTCTAGATGTATCTGTCAACGGGGCGTGACCACAATGTGACTAGACCATATTGACCATACTGTGAGGGCAACGAAGCTAAAACCACCACCTGACCTAACCTATCGAAGTTAGTCCCATAACTTCTAGGTCCTAACCGAAAGGGAAAGCGCCTCAAGCGACCAAACCCTTCAAATTAAAAGCACACCTATCCCTTTTCTATAGGATAGGATTCGTGCTGCTTCCTGCCTCCAATAATATTTCTACGGATATGTATGGTCCTAGCGACTCGCAGATCTCAATATGTCGTCTTCACATCCCGTCGGGAGTGTGAAGCGAACACAGAGTTGCTTCGCTCAAACGTGGCACTCAGGATATTACTGAGTGTCATGCTCTGTTGAAATGCTTCCGAGGCCGCGCCCTCACCTCGTGAGCATTTACTTTAAAAGGTTTCAAATCTTTGTTCAAACATGACGAATGAGCCTCTTAGAAAGACTCCTTAAAAATAACGCCAGGGCGTTCTTCGACATGGGCAAGTCCTGGTCTTTTTACGGACACCGCAGATTGTCCGAATGACCTTGACTTTCTTTAGTTTTATCAAGATAAAACTTGAGAGCCCCGACAGGGCACAGGACTCTCTGTGGCTCTTGCCCAATAATTTGTGCCATCCCCTTGATCTCCGAGGCCGCTGGGCCAGGGTTAGAACGGGTTTTCGTTCTTAGCAAGAACGGAAGGCTTAGAGGACACCGAATTATGTCCTCTAAAGCCAAAACCTCTGATGATGGCTAAAACCTCACTAACCCTCAATGCCGTAGCTAGAGTGGTTAGAAAATTAGCCTTTCTGGTCAAACGTGTATTAAGTTTACAGAAAGGAGAGGTTCGAATGCTTTGACATCAAGAACTTCAGACTACGTCTAAGCTCCATCAAGATTTCCGCAGACCTCAAAGATCGTGAAGGGCTTTGTTGTTTGACAGATCCGAATCTCTGAGCCTAGAGGCCGTCAACAACATATTTCCGTATTCTACAATCGTTGGGACTGTTAGCTTATCCCATAATTCAGACGGAAAGGGAAGACGGTAAAGTAATTCACAGAGGTGGAGGTGTAGGAGCAGTCATTCTTCCTGCACTATCTCCAGAATCGGCCCACTCCGATTGGTACACTGCAAAATATGCAGCACTGCTTTGCTTTGGCAATGAGACTTGTAATTAATCTTGAAGATCCTCTCGCTTCTCGACAGTCTGAACGCATCCAGACTCAGAGCGGAGAGGTTTTAGGTACCTCTCGAAGTGAGGCTGTTAGAGTAGACCGATTCTCTCGGGAAGGGTCCTTGGAAAATGCCCTCTGAAGGACGTGACCTCTGTGAATCCAGCCTCTCGAAGGCCAACATGGGGCGATCAGCGTCTTTCTCGCTCCCTCTGACGCCAGCGATTATCTTATCAGCTTTCCTAAGCTTTTGAATAGGGGAAAAGAGGGAACTTAACCAACTATCCCCATTCCCAATACTATCTGATTGCGTCTCATTGCTACCCTTCTATTGGCCTACCGCTCTCGGATCGAGAATTAAGGGGGCAGCAACGTAGAGGAAGCTTCTTCGTCTTCAATATTGCGAAGAAATCTACGAAAGGACGTCTCCAACGTCTCCACAACTCTCGACATACTTCTAAGCGAGGATTACTCAGACGTCAGTAGTTGCTGCCGCCGATCGAGAAGATCCGCACGGACGTGCAATAGTGTAACGAACCTCTTGAGGATCGTTACGTTCCGTGCCTATGTCGATAACCATCTCTCTCTTCTTGGGATATGAGAGAGCTGCGAAATTATGAGATGATTTGGACCAATCGACCAAAAACTCACTCCTTCGAGGAACTGGAGAGCCAACCAAATTGCTTCCAATTCTCTTAGATTATGTGCCAGGACCTCTGTACCTCTGTCCGGATGCCTGGCACCCTCTCGGTATCACCTGAGGTGATCGTCAACCCATTGAGAGATGTTTAGAATTATTTCTAGATCTTTGATGTTATTTCAGTCCTCCTGCAGGAAAAACTGTAGAGGTCTGAATTGCAGTCTATTTCAGGGAAACAAGCTTCTCCCAGCGAGGAAATGGTCCCCAGCAGACTCATCCATTCCCTCACTAAAGCATGCTTTCCTTCCCTAATAAGGCTGCGCTTTGCATAAGCAGGAGAGCATTATTATAGTGCTATGCCGCGGTAAACTCGTACAGAATTCTGTTACAGTGCGGTAAGCAGCGCTGAACAGGTCTAAGAGATATCTCTGTTGAAAATTTCTTAGCAATAGGAAGTCGTGTTTATTCATGATTACTAGAAAATCCCTCAACCCGAGGCGAAAGTCATGATTGTAGGGTAGAGATATGGTTCGTCAATCAATCCCGCGGGAGAGAGAGACGTAACCGACAGAGCTTAACAGCGAGCTACCTGATACTGAGTTGGTGACACTGTTGACAGTTCACAGGCAGCAGGCAGCAGCTTATGTTCACCTTCTCGCAGTCTTATGCCGAGTTGCCAGCCTATTTATTATCTAAGGAATAGATTTTACATTATTTGAACAGAAACTCTCAAGTTGGCATATTTAGCGAAACAAAATTCGCTAAATACAGAAGCTGATTTTGTGTTGTCGTAACATTACGCTTAATTAACCAAATGTTAAATCGGAAACTCCTGGAAAGTTGCCTGGAGTACCGATTAAATATACTGCGTCATCCACAATGACAGCAACCTCTCGTCTCACACTATTCTGCCTGAGTTACCAGCTACTCTCTCTACGAAGGAATAGGTTTGTTACTATTATCGATAAGGAAATTCTCAAGCAGGCATATTTAAGTGAAACATAATTCGCTAGATGCCGACGCTGAGTTAGTGTTGTTGTAACAATACCTTTAGCGTTGTCCTTACAGCGGAAACTCCTGGAAGTTGGCAGGAAGGACCGATTAAATACATTTACCATAACCGTCTTTTCGGTTGCCATCTGTAGAGGTAACCATGATATGCGTATATGACTTGAACCCTACATTAGTAATATGACGCAAAGATAAAATACGTAAGTATTGTAGTCACTTGAACATAAAATTCTCTCTAATGAATGAGAGCTCTCTCGAATTTTGTTAATGAGAGCTTATCCGCTTAAGCGATAAAATGTTATGAAGATCTTTGTCAATGAGAACTAACCCATTTACATGACAAAGTAATCCAGGAATTCGAGCATATAGTTTTCCCCGATTCCCGCAGAAATCGAGGAAGGGGCAAGATTCCTAATCAGAGACTGGGCTTACGACAGGAAGGACCTTAATGTTCCCCTTCGGCAGCGCAATCCCGAAAGCAGACGAGGCGTTTTATGACACCGAAATCTGCTTACAGTTTTCCTGGAATTCATCAAGTGGATGGATTCTATTGAACGCTCCCTTCGTAGAAAGCGAAGTAGACATCTTGACGAGACCAAACTCCTTCCTCTACTTCGACGACGCCCTCTTGAAGAGCGTTCTTGCAGGAATCCTGCCGAACGTCTTGATGCGTAGGACGCCTATCGTTCTGAAGAACGTCCTGGCCAGTGCTCTACCGAGCGTCATGACGTGTAGGATGCGAGAGCGTCCTTCAAAAGCGTCCTCGCTAGCGTCCTGGCGAGCGTCCTCGCTAGCGTCCTGGCGAGCGTCCTCGCTAGCGTCCTGGCGAGCGTCCTCGCTAGCGTCCTGGCGAGCGTCCAGATGTGTAAGACATCGAGCGTCTTCCAAAAAGCTTATCAATGTTTATGACGTCGAGCGTCTTCCAGAGCGTCCTGATGAGCGTCTCTTCGTGTAGGACGTCGAGCATCGGCAAAAGCTTCCTCACGTCTCAATGCGTAGGACGTTGAGCATCTTCAAAGAGACGTCCTCGCGAGAGTCTTACCGAGCGTATTGGTGCCTAGAACACCAAGGGCATCTCAGAGAGGATCTTGTCGAGCGCCCTGATGCATGAAAGGCCATAAGACTTGACCATACCGTAGACTTAAAAGTGAATTCTCTACTACATTCATCTTCTCACTAAGCATGTACTCTAATAAGCCATGCTTTCGTAAGCATGAGAACATTATATAATATATAGTGTTCTGCTGCGTTAGATTCCTTTAATAATGTACCTACGGTAATCAGCATTGAAAGGCTGGAATATCTTTCTTATTGAACGTATATTAGCAAAAGGCAGACAATATTTTATTTATGTTTGCTTAACTATCCCCTCAATCCGAGGCGCTAAGACCGCGATTGTAGGTAGAGATCGGTTAGTCATTCCATCCCGCAGGACCGACCTCTCATGACTGAGCAATAGATGGTTACTGCGTTTGGTCTAAGCGATAGCAGCCCCCTCCGTTAGCTGTCTGGCCTTAATCTTCCAGAGTTGCCAGCTACTCCATTCAATAAAGGAATCTTATAAAATTATTATCGAACTTCAGGAAGTTCTTATTAATGTATATTTAAGCGAAACAAGACTTCGTAAATCTAAGCTAATTAGGTATTGTCATAACAATCCCTTTAAGCGTAGTCCTTCCTAGGAAAGTCCTGTAAGGATACTGGTAATAGAGTTGCACAAGCAAAGAAGTAACTACTGTGTGCTTATGATTTGACCGTATCGTATTATCATACAGCAGATACTCTACTACCTTCTTTCCCTGCCGAGGCAGATAGAGAAAGGAAAAAACTTTTACTATCTTCGTTCTTTTCGTTTAATAGAACGATAGAAAGAGAATATATTTCCTTAAGTAAGGAAGTTAATCCAGGAACTCTTTAAATCTTCGTAATTTCCTCATAAATCGCGAAGAGACAGAATTCCTGTTCATCTCTAGGGTTTACGGAAGGAAGTAGATATTTCCTATCCGCCATCATACCCAAACGTCGATAAGATTCTTATTAAGAAACCAGGTTTTCTCCCGTACGTCTTGGTAAAACTTCGACATGACTGTTGCTTATCAAATACGGAGGCGTCCCGAAAAGCGTCCTCAAAAGCGTCCTGCCTTCAAGGGGGAGCGCCGCTCATTGAAGCGTGGGATAGTCATAAGCCGATGTACGGTGATCGTTCGTCCGGACGAGTATTATGGACGTTCGCAACTCCTGACAAAGACGGCGGCCGCTTGTGCGACATCTTGCGTCTTCTGTCACGCTCATCGACACTTCCAGAAAACGCACTCAAAAGGACGCCTTAGGGTACGCTTCTTCCTTTTCACAGTAAGTGAGATAAGGCGATCTGGGCGCTTAACAGCGTTCTTCCTATTTCCTTCTTCTTTCTCCCATGTGTTGGAAAGTCGTCAAATTGTTAAGGCGGCGATTACAATCGCACGACAATAGAGAGAGGACGTGAAGCGTCCTCCTCAATAAGCTTCTATTTAAAGGGCGCGAGTCCTTCCGAGAGCTCCAACCCCTGTACGGGGAGGACGCCTCAGAGGACGAGAAGCAATCCTTCAGGATTCGTGCACGTGCACGATCTTTGGCAGCCTGAGAAGCGTCTTCAGGTCTTGCCGAAAGGACGCCAGATCGGTGGGGGTTCCTCGTAACCCTCCTTCGGCTTTCGACATGCCCTCTCCCTCGTGTTCTGGGAGTCCGACAGAGGTCTAGACCTAGAGGCATTATAAGGCCGATCTGACGCCCCCTCCACAACACTAGGGGCAGGGGGAAAATCAACATCACTACACTCACAACACTGATTGGAGAGCGAGCACTTTTTCAAGCTTACTTGATGTAATCCACCATAATAGAAAGGGCATTACGTCTCACAGAACTTCCTCTAGGCCCGTAAGCCATACCACAGGGTTAGGCAAAATAAAGTCTACTGGAGGTTAGTAGGTTCATTATCCTAACTTCTGTTACTGTGGAGGAAGACCTCCTGATTCTATCACGCTCTAATTTGCGTACATACGAATCATACGTCTCTTTCGGAATTCAGTCAACATTACACTAATTACATTGATCTTTCAACAAAGAAAACATGTAAACATCATGTATACTAAGCGAGTGTCTACCGAAGGTTTCGGTAGCCTCCCCTTACCCGTTGCAGACAACAAAGTCTGAAACTAGGCTAACTAGATTCAGACATCATATGCAATGAAAAAATTTTAATTAATTTATGATAGCGTATGCCTAGCCACAAATCCAAGTCAATCATTAAAAAAACAAAAAAAAAATAAGTAGGATACTTAAGCGGCTAATGAAGTTTCAAAATCCTAGGCGGAGGTAGTGGAAACAGGTGTTTTCACTACCGCGACAGAGAAAAATCTGAATAGAAAATGGAATGATTCCTGATATCCGCCTCCCAGCGGCGGGGAATGGGTACTGAACCACCTGGCCGCCCACTAGCGTGTGCCGGGAGTTTTTGAAATTCTGTCGGACGTCGGAGAATACAGCTATATATATATCTGACAGGTAAGTTTCATGAACAAACCACTAGTTAAGGATCAGTATCGGCTCCCTATCCCAGCAACGTATCCGCCGACACGTATAAACCAAGAGAGAAGGATCTCTCGCAGGTTATCTTGAAATCCTTCAGGTAATGGAAAGGCAACACTGAGTTGCATCTCACGTATGTGACAGCTAATATGTCCTTTATTGACATATTCTTATGGAAAGAACAAGAATTCGCAAAAGCTCGCACTTCATGCGCTTTAATTCTCAGCTGTTAGAAGGAATCATCAAGGCACTTATCATGTGCTTTGGAGATCACACTTTCTCAAAGAAGGCCAGGGCGTTCTTTGATATGGATCTTTTCTGGATGAAGCCTGGCGCCTGGCTAGCGCTTCGCGCCTGGATGGCGCCTCCCGCCTGGCTGTCGCCTCGTTCCTGGCTGGCGCCTGGCGCCCGGCTGGCGCTTCTGGTGCCTGGCGCCTAGCTGGAGCCTGGCGCCTAGCTGGAGCCTGGCTCCTGGCTGGCGCTTTTGGCGCCTGGCGCCCGGCTGGCGCCTCCCCCCCTGGCTGGAGCTTCGAGCCTGGCTGGAGCTTCGCGGCTGGCTGGCGATGTCCACATCGGACACCCTCGCCTGTCCGGTCTGTCCGCCTCTGGCGCATTTGTGCCAGGTTGGAGGCACCGCGCCCTTGTCCGCCTCGGACAATAAACGCACTCGTCCGAGCTGTCCGCATCTGGCGCTTTTCGCCTGTTTTTGGCACTTGGCGCCTGGCTGGTGCTTCGATGTCCGAGGATCCTGAACAAACCAACAATAGTTTGTCCGGAGACTGGAGAAGGGTGGAAGGTTCTCTTCTACCTGAAGCCTCTGGCCTAGGACGAGGGGAGGCGCTTTGAGCCAGGTACGTCCAGTAGACGATAGGATATCTTAATAGGACGAGAGAGAAGAGTCTTCCTCTGAGGAGGATACTTTGTGAGTACTTCCGTTGCTGACGAGATCTATTCCTGCATGTTAAGGAGGTTTCTCGTTGCAGAATCTTCCCTCTCCTTGCCCGAAGGAGGGGAAGAAGGTCTGGGAGTCGAAGATGACTCCGAGCCAAAAGTGGGCAAATCCAGGGCTTTCTTGGCTCTTGTCGTATCCCTCTGAGTACCTTCTGGAAGCGCTTCGGGCCCTCATAGCACCCCAAAGACTCTGTAGGCAACCCTTAAGCCATTTCTTCTGCTGAAGATAAAAATTAAGCGCCCTGACTGGGCAAAGAGACCCTTCTATCTCTTCCCCTATTAAATGGGAAAGTCCCTTGACTTCAAAGCTCTGAGCCAGGTTTAGAAGGGTTTTAGTTCTTTGCCAGAAAATAATGTGCTGGCAAGAACCAATTGCCGAGTCTTCATTGAATCCGATGCGAGACTCCAATACATGAAAAATTCACTTGTCCTCTTGGTAGTTGCTAGGGCCAAGAGAAAAAATGAATTTCCTCATAAGATTTCTAAAAGAAGCTTGATGAGGAGGTTCCAACTTGTCGGAACAAGGAATCTGCGGGCCACGAAAAGATTCCAACTCGAAGTACATGATGTCCTACTCTTGGTTATCTCGAGGTATCGTATAAGATCCCTAAGATCTTAGTCCTCTGCTATCTTCAAGTCCCTTTGTAAAGACAGAGTATAGCCTGCTACTGTATTCTTTGATAGCAGATATATCCAAAGGTGATTCTTCTCTCAGAAAGGGAAGAAAACAGCCATGTAGGTCACAGAGGTATCGGAAGAGGACAGTTTCTTCATTCAACCCAGCAAGATCTGCAGCACTTCTTTGTCTTGGCCATGACACTTACCATTCACCTTGAAAAATCCTCCCACTCATGTCAACTTCTCGTCAGTCTGCACGCCGACACTCGGAGTGGAGAGGTTTTGAGGTCCCTTTCTAAGTGAGGCTGATAGAGTAGACCGACTCTCTTGGGAAGGCCTTTGGAAAGTGCTGTAGGAAGGACATGACCTCTGTGAATTCAGCCTCTGGAAGGCCAAAATTGGGGCGAAAAAGCATCATCCTCTCTCCCTCTGACGCTAGTAATTATCTTAATACATCTGTTAAGAATTTGCATAGGGGAAAAAAGACTAATATTTATTCCCCTTCCAAACTAAAGGATGGCGTATATTGCTACCGCTCTTAGATCGAGAATAAGGAAGCGGTCTAGAGGAAGCCTCTTCGTCTTCAACATTGCGAAGAGATCTATGAACAAGACGTCTCCCAGGTTTCCACAACTCTCTTTCCAACGAGATTAGTCAGACGTCAATAGTTATTATCGTCGATCGAGACGATTCTCACGGACGTGCAACATAGTGCCGCGAACCTCTTGAGGATCATTACATTCCGTGCCTGTGCTCCAAACAGGTTCTCTCTTCTTAATGCGAACAGGGGCGAAGAAAGAGATTCTCGATGCTCCTTGAGATATGAGAGATGTGGAAAATTCTTTAGACTATGTGCCAGGACATCTGTACCTCTGTCAGGTTACCCGGCACCCTCTCGTATATTATTTCTGTTTCTTGGTAGGAAAAAAATATATAGGTCTGCATTGTAGTCCACCAGGGAAACAAACTTCTGCCACGAAGAAATGGTTCCCAACAGACTTACATTGTCTCAATGAGCATGCTCCGTTCTCTAATAAGGCTATGCTTTCATAAGCATGAGAGCATTATATAATATAGTGCTATTCCGCGTTAGAATCGCCCATAATTCTGTTACATTGCGGTAAACAGCATTGAAAAGGTGTAAGGAGATCTTTCTG
>NC_061091.1:12961256-13017491 GCF_015104395.2 Macrobrachium nipponense | reverse complement strand
TGAAAGGGTTGGTTATTGCTGTATTTATTATAGGATAGGAAGTTATGAAACACAAAATTTCTGTATGTGGTATTAATTTGTATTGTTTTATTTCAGGGCACATGAGGGATAGGCATGGATCTTCCAAGGAGGAATTTTTTTGTTTAAAGGCTTCCAACTGTATATTTCAAATATATGGAAATTTCATATATAAATATTTAAACTTTATGATCACTTACATAGTTTTAATATTTTGATATTCATATACAGTACAAATATAAATTGTAATGTTATGTAAGCTGAACCATTTTACTTACTTTTGATGCATTTACATGGCATATTAACTCCAATCCATAAGTCCTTTGATGTCCATTTGCATCATTTGAAAGTAATTTTTTTTAGTAAATTTGTGAAAAATCTATATATACATCAACAAAAGACATATTCGGGATGTCTCTGGGATGGATGAAATCCAAAGGGGAGGTAAAGCAGTGCTTAAAACCCACTAGACCTGTTTGCCAGATCTGGAGACAGGTGGCAGTGTACTCTTCTCTTGTGTTCGTGCTTCTTGTATGGTTTATGGATGCTATCTTTGATCTCGTGATATTTATATTGTAGGACAATTATTCTCAAATTTTTCATTTAAATTTTTTTTATGATTAACGCCAATTGAAAATTCTAATTGAATTTGAGCTCTGCCTTCTCAGGCTAAGTGCCTATTGAAAGTGTGTGAGAGACTGTTGTGTTTTCTAAAGTTAATATTATTGACTCCATTTTCTGTTGTTTTACAGTATTTTGTATCTACTAATATTTTTATTTTCTTGTTTGCATTGAATACTGCAAACACCCCTCGTTTCTGTTTCTTCAGGCAATTTATTTTGGCTTTTACTTATAACAGTTTAGTATGGAAAAGAATTCATAATACAGTAGTACCTCGTATTTTGAACTTAATCCGTTCCAGAAGGCTGTTCGAAGTACGATTTGTTCGAAATATGAAACAAATATCCCCATAAGAAATAAAGGGAATCAGGATAATTCATTCCAGCCAACCCAAAAAGTCCCCCTTTTCACATTTTTTCTATTATTAATGTGTTCAAAAGTTAAATCAAGAGTGTAAAGTAATGAAACAGTACGTTATATGAAGTAAGATTTTCTAAATTTTATTTTTTCTGTGTACGATTTACATGAACTGTTTGGTAAAAATGGCGCCGGCCAGCTGGGGGATGGAGGGGGAGGAGACGGGAACCCTCTTGAGCAAACCGAATTGATTGCAGTATGCAAAGGTTGATAACAAAATAATTTTATTCGCGTTAGGCACAAAGATAATTAAAGGAATCGAGAGTGTGTGTGTGTCCGATTGTGTCTGAGAGAGAGAGAGAGAGAAAGAGAGTAATCAGCGTGTTTACTTGGTTCTTAATTGCACGAAGTAGATTAATTATGCCACAATACATCAACTTACTGTTGGCAAATGGCAGACTTTTAAAACAAACATGAGGATTTTACAAAAAATAAGTAATAAATCAAAATGCAAGAAAAGGAAAGAGAAATAAAATAACTTTTCACAAGAAGCCGTGTAAACAAACAATCGAAGGCATGAGGCAGAAGCTGAAAGCAGCGCCAGTTTGTTTATTACAGAGCACACACACACCTCGGCTTCCATCGGCTGTTTGTCTGCCTTTGAGCTCCCAGTTTTGTTTCCCGTTTTGCCCCATCTCAGCTTGCAGTTTGGCTATTGAAGCTTTGCATCTTTCTTGTGAAGTTATGGTGCCAAGAGTGACTGTGGAATAATTGAATTTTTGTCAATGATAGTGCTTTTATTTGCTTTGATAAGATTGCGGATTGCTTAAGGCCCTCTGTTCAAATTTTCTTCGGTTTGCGCATGCGCAGTGAGAACCATCATGGCCACGTCAACGAATTCGGAACTGGTGACTGAGGAGCCCAGGGTAGATGGACCTTCCCTTGAAAACCCTACCTGGGACTACCTTTTTGAAAAATTTAACAAAACAGAACTACAGAAACATTGCCGACAACTAGGATTTTCGAAAGTGTGGGTAACAAAAGATAAACTAATAGATATGATAATGGGGCATCATTATTCCTTACATCAAGAAGAGTACCCAGCGAGGACCAAGAAATGGACCGGCTTGAAAAAATCCATATTAGAGGTAGAGGAAGAGAGCTCATGTATAAGAAAGACCAGGAAATAGAAGAATTGAACACTGCAATAAAATCAGCTCACGTAACTATTAACAAGCTGAATGATCGTATCTCTTCGTTGGAAGAGCAGGTTCGGGAGAGAGAAGAGAGAAGATCGAATGTGCCCGTATGCCATCAGGTGAAAAAATTCTACTGATTGGCGACGAAGTTTGAGTGATATCAAGAAGACGGATTTTGAGGACGACTGCGCTATCAGAACTATACCAGAGGCTACGTTGGATTTGACAAAATGTTGGGTAGATGAGAAACTTTCTTGGACACCAGATAAGTGTATTATATATTGCGGAATACACGACTTGATGGAAAATCGAAATGTAAATATTGTATTAGATAAATTGGGTTCTCTAGTCACTAAACTAAAAGATAAAAATGACAGCATTGTAATAAACGTATGTGAGCTTGTGCCATCTTTGAATGTTGATCTAAACTCTGTTATAGAAGAGTACAATGTAAAATTGATAGAATGGTGTTATGCTAATGGGATTTCAGTAGTCAAGACGAATTTAATGTTCAAATTTGGCACGGGAGACATTGATGAACTATGTTTTAAGGAAGGAAATAAAATTCCGGAATATTTTTGAATAGGATGGGGGTAGTACGACTGCTTTCTGTATTGAAAAAACAATGTGGGTTTTTGAAGGTAAACACTAACAGCAATGCAACCTACAAACCCAAATTGCCATCTAGTCACTTTAATAATGCAAATACACACCAGCAAAGGCGTACACCTTTGTATCCCCGAAATCAGGTAACAACAAATGGAAATAGGGCAAACCTCACCGATTACCATAGCAAGGATGAAATACGCAGACCCTCCAAAAACTACCACAGTATAAATAGCACAAGAAATTTAAAGCAAGGAAGTGTTAATAGAATTGGCTGTTATAATTGTGGAGAGTTTAACCACAGAGTATCAAACTGCAGGTTTGATCATAAGATTAAATGCAATAACTGCAATGC
Organism: Macrobrachium nipponense; assembly: GCF_015104395.2. Lineage (NCBI taxonomy): Eukaryota > Metazoa > Arthropoda > Malacostraca > Decapoda > Palaemonidae > Macrobrachium > Macrobrachium nipponense. The sequence continues at coordinate 13,014,335 of NC_061091.1, read as the reverse complement.
ATTTGGTCACAAGAGCAAATTATGTAATAACTATATCTTTTAGGTTAATGGCCAAGAAGAATGCGCCGTAGAAGGTAACTGTAATAAATCAAGAGATTTTGTGAATATTTTTTATCTAAATGCGCAATCACTGTTATGCCATAAGAATGAAATAGAGACTATGTTAATGGATTTGGAGGTGGATGTTTTATGTGTCAGTGAGTCATGGCTCCTCCCGTGTATGGATGATGCCTTTGTAAATATTCCTTTATATAAGATGTTCCGTTGTGATGGAGGCCGCGGTGGAGGTGTTTGTTTATATGTTAAGGATTATCTAAAAGTGACCGAAATAAAAATGAATATCGAAAGAGTTGAAGGAATCGAAGACATATGGATATCTGTTCAACATCGGAAGTTGCCCTCCATTGTGATTGGCTGCGTCTATCGACACCCTAAAGCGGATGCAACTTCGTTCAGTTACATTTTAGAGACTTTTAAAAATGCCGTTTTACGTAACAAGCCAATTTTTATATTTGGTGATTTTAATGATAATTTGTTGTCTGCAGGAAATAAAATGGAGAAAATTATACATAACGCCAAACTTCATCAGATCATTAACAAGCCTACTCGTGTTACTTGTAATTCTGCAACGCTCATTGACCTATTGATAACTAATGGAACTGATATGATTAAGCACTTCGATGTTGTCCCCTGCCCAATAGCAGACCACGAGGCAATTACTGCTACTCTAAATCTGCATAAACCAAAAAGAGAACCTGTCTTTAAAACTTATCGATGTCTAAAAAATTACTCTTCTCAGACACTATGCGACTTGTTACTAAATAAAGTCGCCCTGTTAAATGAAATACTAAACACTGATGATGTAAATTGCCAGGTGTTTATTTTAACTGAAGTATTTGTTTCTTGCATTGACAAATGTGCTCCAAGGTGACTAATGAAATCAAAACGACCCCCTGCCCCCTGGATAACCCAAGATATAAAAAAAGCGATGAAAGCAAGAGATCTCGTGCAGAGAAATCTTAAAGCCCAAAGAGATGATGTACTACTGGCAGAAAGTTTCAGAGAATTGAAGAAAAAAGTAAAAGTCATGATAGACTCCAGTAGAAAAGAACACTACAAACAAGAATTCCAAGATACAAGAAATAACTATCGTAAAACTTGGAAAGTAGTCAAAAAAATGCTTCATGCTGTTAGCAGCGAAGCACAAATATCTGAAAACAGAGAGGATATTAAAGCTAAAGCGGAAGAGTTTAATGAGTATTTGCAAATATAGGAAAAGAAACTTACGAGGCAACTCAGCAGGTGACATCAACAAATAAGGCTCTAAGTCATTGGTCAATAAATCTAGATAATCCACGCGGATTCAAACCTTCTCCAGTAGACTGTGAGACGGTTATATTAACTATTAAGGATTTAAATAACTCGAACGCATGCGGATCTGATGGTATTGCTCTGAAATTTATCAAGGATGCACTATTTATAATAGCATTTTATATTACAATAATCATCAATACTTCCATCGTAACTAGCACCTTTCCTGATTTATGGAAATACCCTTTTGTTATTCCTGTTTTTAAAAATGGAGATAGAGATGACATAAAAAACTATCGGCCAATCTCACTGTTTACCTACTCTGTCTAAGGTACTGGAAAAGATTATTGCTAATCAATTAACTAAATACTTGGAAGAAAACAGTCTTTTATCTGAACATCAGCATGGCTTTAGGCCTAAATTATCTACTGAGACAGCTCTTTTGAAGGTAACTGATCGAATAATATATAACATAGAAAATAAAAAGATATCACTGCTCCTACTACTGGATCTATCCAAAGCCTTTGATAGCGTGAACCACAAAGTCCTATTAGAGAAATGTATAAGTCTAAGAATAGATCCATCTTGGTTTGATAGTTATCTTACTAATCGATTCCAGTCTAGTAGTTAAGGGACACATTGTCAACTAGATGTGAGGTAACCTTTGGGTCCCGCAAGATCCATCTTAGGACCAATATTGTTTATTATTTTTGTTAACGATTTGGCGGAATCTCTACCTGGTGTTTTCGTTATCCAGTATGCTGATGATACTCAAATCATACTTGAAGGGGACATATGCAACATGAATGATTTATTAAGAAGGGCTGAAGCAGTCTTGGAGAAGGCCAAGACATATTTTCAGAGACATGGCCTCCTATTAAATGAAAATAAAACTCAGTGTTATTTTTATAGGTTCAAGACAATATATATCGGCCATAGACGAAAATGTGAGGGTGAATTTCAATGGCAATGCTATCAGGCCTATGAAAGTTGTGAAAAACTTAGTGTCTATTTTGACCGTTTTATGACTTTGACTCTCATATTGAGGAGGTATGCAAAAAGGCGACGGGCATACTTATTTATCTGAACAGAATAAAAGATCATTTTGAACCTTCCACGCGCCTGATCGTTGTTCAGTCACTAGTAATGAGCCTCATCCACTATTGTTTTTAAGGTATGGGGGTGCACTAATAATGTCCATCTCGACAAAATTCAAAAAATGTGTAATTTCGCTGCTAGAGTAGCTGTAGGCGATATTAGGAAGTACGATCATATTTCTCCTGTTCTGAAAAAGCTGGAATGGTTGAAGGTAAAAGATGAGTATATTTACGAAGTTTGTGTGTTTGTTTTTAAAGTTTTAAGAGGTATTTTACCGGAATGGCTGTATCATTTTAATATGGTTAACTCAGTAACTGGTGTTTATACTCGTCAGGGTTGTGATCTTGCTGTAAAAAGAGCGACAACAGACATCGGCTCAAGGGAGCTCCCGTCTAGGGGCCCTTCCCTGTGGAATAAGCTACCGCAAGATATCAAGGACGCTGCCACTCTGCATTCCTTTAAGAATAAGTTGAAGAAATGTTTGTTACATTAGTATTAACTTACTATGAATTTATTTTAATGCTGATCTCTCATTATTTTACCTATATGTATATATACGCATTGTAGAATAACCAGTGTAAATTGGAAATAAAATATTATTATTATTATTATTAGAGCTGAGTTACTTTTACAGTTGTAAAAATATCGTAAAAAGCAATTATTACTAGATTGGTTTTTTACCGTAACAAAAATAAAAGTGATTTGGGCAGATCGAGTGTAAGTGAATGAAATGGGGCGATAATCATCCAGATCAGGTAATAAGTCAATGGTAAGCAGAGACGTTCCGTCTCTCCTCTCTCTCTCTCTCTCTCTCTCTCTCTCTCTCTCTCTCTCTCTCTCAGCGCACCGAACACTTGACTCGAGCAAGCGTTTTTTTTTTTAACGTGTTGCATTTGTTTTCATGTTTTTTTATCATTATGTTAAATTTATTGTGAAATATCATTGTTTTTTTTATGGTAATTTTGGTACTGGGGCTTCTTTTTTTACGTACATATTATAGTAAGGATTTTACTGCCTCTTCTTCTCTCATCAACAATACCACGACGCACGATAACGATAACTTAAAATCATTCATTCAATATTCCTAAAAAATATAAACGCTACCTCCTTCTACATCAAGTTAGCTGTGTATCACCGCAATGACGAATGATTTTATTAATCATTTGTGCTAAGTTTTATTGTGAAGTTTTATTGTGAAAAGCTTTGTTCTTTCATTTACTATTTTGTTAATATTGTTCAACTCAAGATCCAAAGAGTATAGGAGGTCTTGTCAGCGCTGACCCAAAATAAGCTTCTGCCAGGTCGAGAGCGTGACGTCAACTCAACCTCGCCTTAGCTACCACGAGGAAGGTCCTTTATTAATCCAATGGACACCAGCAAATACTATACGTGTTTGCGGATGCTCTACATCAAGTTAAGCTTTTTAGAAATAATTCTCTGACCATGGATTCATATTGCCGGATGGTACAGTTGCCTCAAAGTGTTCCTTAACCCCGACCCCTTCTGTTTCATGATAATGGTCTGGTAGCACAGCAATGAAGCCTGTATGTCTTGTAACGACGGATGTGAATGGTTGAGCTATTGGATGCCAATGTTCATATTTTCTAATCACTACTGTAGACAATATGTTAATGATATACGAATAATAGTTCACTTTACCAGTGAACTGAGTCGATGTTAAACAAATAGAAAAATAGTATAGTAACAGAGCAATAAGAATAGCAATGGTAAAATTCATATTCGGTCTTTATTAACTATAATCGTCAACCTTTGTTCCATTCAGGTGTGGCTGTTCAGGCGCTTGCTGGGATCCTACTTTTGTTCATGGTAGATCATTATTAGGTGTCAATTTCAGAACGTTATTTGAATGGAAATACGCTTTGGATTTACACAATCCATCTATTTATAAAGTAATGAAATTATAAACCGCAACTACCAAGACCTATAAATATAATTTCATAAAGGCAACTATGGATAGCCATAGACAAGTTACAATATGGAAGGCTTTGGGGGAAAATTGGAAAATTATAGACCACCAGATTTATAAAGGAACTATAATGTATCTAGTGTGTTGTCACTCATGCTTGTTCTTTATTCGAGCCACTTCTCACCAGAGTAGCCTAGATGGAAATTTCTCTGGCTGGTATTTAACTCGGGGTCACCCCGATGGTCCTTATATACCAACCCAAGAGTGAATAAAAAGGAATAGTTTGCAGTCGATATGAGTTTTCATTTCAGCCTTTTATCTCGTGGGATTCGTGACTGGATTTCTTGTGCTTCAGTCTCGAATTTGTCTACTATTTATGATCCCGTGGAGTTGTCAGTTCAATGAATTCAAGATACATTTTGCTATTTTTGCTTCCTTGTCCATTAATTTAATTTTTATTTTTAATAAAATTTTAATTGAAACTGAATTTGATTAGTTTTTTGTGTGTGAAAATGAGCACCAAACTAATCTTGAAGGGAACACATAGTTCATTTGGCTACATCCGCTATAATTGTTATTCATTCTTTTTCATGTTTAACAAGCATTGTTCCTGATTCCAGTAATTGCAGCTTTGTATTAATTTTCCTTTCGAAGCAATAAAATCCGTTACAACCTATTACATATGTTTATAAGATGCAGATAAAGTTTTCTGACAGCTCAGGATATAATTGAGATGAAAGTGTTTTTGAAAGTAAAGCAACAAGATGCACAAACTTTTTGTTCCTTCTTTTGGTGCTTTTCCTGTCAATCATGAACGTCTTAAGCAGGTCAACGCCAACCAAACCTACATATGAAAAATGAAAGACATTTTACAAACACACACTGCACTGAAAGTAGTGTAGAGACCAAGGGGCTGGATTCTTCGGACCTTAACCTAGGCCTTTGTCTGACATCGGAATACCATGACTGAAACTGACATAGTCTCTCTGTCTTCAGTCCTCGAAAATTTAGGCCAAGGCCACAATTTATATAATGTATGTCATTGGTTTCGATACTAAAAGGCTAGATTCTTCTGACCTTGGCCTAGGCCTACATCTTGAGCAGGACATTCATCGAATGACTCATTAACTTAGTCTAGGGTTCTATGTCCTTGATGATTTAATCTGAAGCCACAATATATATGATGTGTTTTAATAGAGACTAAACTCTGTTCTGCTTTGAAGTTTCCAGGTATATAGATAACTACTTACTGAAGAGCAAGGAGCATTGAAGTCTCCAGAAATATGGACAGCTACTTAAGGGGGCCAGCCGGCCGGCTAATGCCATTCTTTAAGGACAGGACTTTGATATTCATACCACTTAATAAGGTGACTTGGGACATCTCCAAACCGCATATGATTTTTGCCTCTGACCTTCGGTTTTGTGATGCCAGGGCGATTTATCCTGAAAATAACCATTTTTCAAATTCTATCTCCTCCCTTGATATTAAATATTAAGACCTGGGATTACTACCATATATAGACCTGATGTAGACCTCCAATCAAATGACGAGTTTTTTTTTTCTAAGTCATTTTTTTCCTAGATATGAATTTTTCATTATGGTAAAAAAATAAACCCTATAAATTAGGAAAACTAAATTTATGAAAAAAAAAAGACAAAACAAAAATTGGAAAAAAGGGCTTCATTTGATTGTTCTATAACATCTTTCTGAGTTATATACTAAATTCCAATATTATAGCTTTAAAACTTAAGTGAGAAGATAGATTTTGAAGGTCAATAACTGTAGTATTGAGATACGGGCGTTCAAAGTTTTTCTTCGTATTTTTATAATGATAATGTTAATAAATAATGATTATTATGAATGTATATTTCTTTTTTGTGTATTAATAAACCAAAACTATTTTATTTATCATGATTTAATCATAAATGATGATCCCTTTGCTCATATATCGTAGCTTGGGGCACTGCGTCAGGCAAGACGGGGCACTCCTTCCTACGCAACTCTCTCTCTCTCCTTCACTAACTCGGCTTATTACAGATTTTTATTCTTTGTAGTTAGCTAGATGTTTTCCTAGTATTTCCCGTTTTGGCATGATGAAATTCTTGCCGAAACAAAAATAAACAAACGTAAATGCAAGAGAATGTCAAGAGGTGAAATTTGAAGTTGTACTCTCTTTTTACTATGACAATGTTAACCCTCTTACGCCGAAGCCCTAAAAACCAAAACGTCTCCCGTATGCCGAGGCGGGTTTTGAGTGGGCGCGGAAGCGGAAAAAATAATTTTTTCAAAAAATCACAGCGCGCTTAGTTTTCAAGATTAAGAGTTCATTTTTGGCTCCTTATTTTTTCATTGCCTGAAGTTTATTATGCAACCATCAGAAATGAAAAAAATATCATTATCATATATAAATAATGCGATATATGGTAGCGACAAAAAAAAAAATCATACATAATTGTATGCAAATCGAGCTGTGCGAAAAACGGTTAAAGATAACGAGTTACTTTTTTTTCGTTGTATTTTAATCTAAATTGCAATCATTTGGATATGTAACACATTGTAAAACGATCTAAGCAACACAGAAAAAATATTATCACAAAATTATGCATGAATTCGTAACGCGCGGACGTAAAAAAATGTTTTTTTTTCAAAAATTCACCATAAATCTAAATATTGTTATAGAGACTTCCAATTTATTTCAAAATGAAGATAAATGATTGAATATTACGATACTGTAAGCGTTTTAGCTTAGAATTGCAGTTTCCGACCATTTCGGACGAGTTAAATTTGACCGAATGTCGAAATTTTTAGATATTTATTTCTTTATATGCAAATATTCCAAAAATGAGAAAAGCTACAACCTTTAAATGTTTTTGTTTGTATTCTTCATCAATTTGCGCACATTTTCATATATGAAACTATAAAACGCCTAATATGAAAAGGAGCAAATATTAGGAGAATGCAACGTACGCATTTCGGAGATTTGCGGCCACGAATCGGGGCGCAGAGGGAAAGCAAGTTTTTTTTAAAAATTCACCATAAATCTAAATATTGTGCTAGACACTTCGAATTTGTTTCAAAATGAAGATAAATGACTATATATTACTAGATTGTAAGAGTTTTACGTTACAATTGCGTTTTTCGACTATTTCGGTAGAGTCAAAGTTGACGGAACGTGGTTTTTTTTCTATTTATCTTGATTTATATGCAAATATTTCGAAAGAGAAAAGCTACAACCTTCAGTCATTTTTTGTTGTATTCTAAATGAAATTGCACACATTTTCATATATAAAACTTTATGTAACGGCTAATTTTAAATGGTGCAAACATTTCGACAATCGCACAAAAAAATTTCTGATTTTTTTCGGAAGAGTTTCCGCGCGGACGTAAGGAAAATTTTTTTTTTCATAAATTCACCATAAATCGAAATATTGTGCTAGAGACTTCCAATTTGTTGCCAAATTAAGGTAAATGATTGAATATTACTAGAATATAAGAGCTTTAGCTTACAATTGCGTTTTTCGACCATTTCGGTAGAATCAAAGTTGACCGAAGGTTAAAATTTTTGCACTCATCGTTATTTATATGAAAGTATTTCAAAACTGATAAAAGCTACAATCATGGGTTGTTTTTAGTTGTATTGTGCATGAAATTGCGCACATTTCCATATATAAAACTTTATGTAACGACAAATTTAAAATGGTGCAAATATTAGGACAATCGCACGAAAAAATTTATCGGAAGAGTTACCGTGCGGACGTTAGGAAAAAGTTTTTCATAAATTCACCATAAATCGAATTGTGCTAGAGACGTCCAATTTGTTGCAAAATGAAGGCAAATGATTGAATATTACTAGAATATAAGAGTTTTAGCTTACAATTGCGTTTTTTGACCATTTCGGTAGAGTCAGAGTTGACCGAAGGTTGAAATTTTGGCACTTATCGTTATTTATATGAAAATATTTCAAAACTGATAAAAGCTACAATCATGAGTATTTTTTTGTCGTATTTTACATGAAATTGCGCACATTTTCATATATAATACTCCATGTAACGGATAATTTAAAACGGTGCAAAAATGATGTCAAAGTGAGGAAATAATTTTTGAGATGTGTCACTGATACTTTTTAGTGCGATAAGAAAGAAATTCACGCTTGCGCGCCTGCGTAACGATTGTAAACAAAACAACGCCTTGGATCCGTGAAAACTCCCAGCATCCCCCAAGGACGCGTGATTCAAAAGTTTTCGGCTGGTAGGCCTATAAGTATTTTTCCGCGAATTTTTAAAAAAAACTTTTTTGAGCCGACGTATAATACGCCCAATCGGCATACGGGAGACATTTTGACTCGACGTTTAATACGTCCAATCGACGTAAGAGGGTTAATAAATCATGATAATTATGTATTTCATATTCCTTTTTGGGTATTGATAAACCAAAACTATGTTATTTATCATAAATTAAGATCCCTTTGCTCAAAGATCGTAGCCTGGGGGACAGTTTGACGTGGGCTGCAGGCAAGACGGGGGCGTTTACTTACTACGCAACCCTCCTTCTCTCTCTCTTCACTAACTACGCTAATATCGCATAAATTATGATATTCTGTAATCATATTAGAGCTAATTTTCTTCGTCTTTATGTTAGCAAGATGTTTTCCTTGTCTTTTCTTCATTGGCATGATGAAATTCTTGCCGAAACATAGATAAACATATGTAAAAGCAAGCGAATGTCAGAGGTGAAACTCGAACGTGTAGACTACTTGAAGTCTGTGCTCGCACTGATCATGGTTGAACTTGATACTCCCCTCTGTGACCCACCGAATCTCTACAGATGCCATTTCTCACAATTTCTATGACAAAAATTATCAAAATTTACGATAACAGAAGAAATATTGCACTTTCTTGTACGGATGAATGTTTTAGGCTTATTGAGCTATGTTTACTAATTACCCTATAACTACAAAAGTAAGAGGAATTTTGACGAAATATTTCGTATATGTATTCTCAATTGCCATATGAATCTCCATGAATTTTTTCATGACTGCATTTTTCACCCTATACCCCCATATATAAGGGTTCCAGCCGGCCCCCTTAACCCTTATTAAACAGGTAAATATATCAATATGCCGCTAATCAAGCTGGGTAAACTTTGAGGTGGGCCAGTTTACAAAACAATGCATCAATGGAAAGAGGAAGATATGCAGAAATATGGATAACTACTTACTAGGGAGTAGCATTGAAGTCTCCATTAATATAGATAACTACTTACTGGAGAGAAGCATTGAAGTCTCGAGGAATATAGATCACTGCTTATAGGAGAGAACCATTGAAGTCTTCAGGAATATGGATAACTACTTACAGGAGGCAGCATTGAAGTCTCCATGAATATGGATAACTACTTACTGGAGAGAAGCATTGAAGTCTCAATGAACGTAGATAACTACTTACAGGAAAGAGGCAGTAAAGTCTCCAGGAACTATGGATAACAAACTACTTTACTGGGGAGAGGAAAAGGCATTGAAAGTTCTCCAGGGAATATGGATATCTGCTTGCTTGGAGGTTTGGAGCATTGGGAAGTCTCTCCAGGTATCTTGGATAACTACTTAACTTTACTGGAGAGAAAAAGCATTTGAAGGTCTCCAGGAGTATGGATAACTACTTATTGGAGGACAGCATTGAGGTCTCCATTAATGTAGATAGCTACTTACGAAAGAGAAACATTGAAGTCTCCAGGAATATGGATAACTACTTACAGGAGAGAAGCATTGAAGTCTCCATTAATGTAAATAACTACTTAGAGGAGAGAAGCATTGAAGTCTCCAGGAATATGGATAACTACTTACCGTAGAGAAGCATTGAAGTCTCCAAGGATATGTATAACTATTTACCAGAGGCAGCATTGAAGGCTCCATGAATATGGATAACTACTCACTGGAGAGAAGCATTGAAGTCTCCATGAATGTAGATAACTACTTACTGAGAGAAGCATTGAAGTCTCCAGGAATATGGATAACTACCTACTGGAGACAGCATTGAAGTCTCCAGGGATATAGATAACTACTTACTGGAGGCAGCATTGAAGTCTCCAGGACACAGATAACTACTTACTGGAGGCAGCATTGAAGTCTCCAGGACACAGATAACTACTTACTGGAGGCAGCATTGGAGTCTTCAGGGATGTAGATAACTACTTACTGGAGGCAGCATTGAAGTCTCCAGGTCACAGATCACTACTACTGGAGGCAGCATTCAAGTTTCTAGGTCACAGATCACTGCTTACTGGAGGCAGCATTGGAGTTCCCAGGGATGTAGATAACTACTTACAGGAGGCAGCATTGAAGTCTCCAGGTCACAGATCACTACTCACTGCAGGGATCATTGGAGTCCCCAGGGATGTAGATAACTACTTACTGGAGGCAGCATTGGAGTCTCCAGGGATGTAGATAACTACTTACTGGAGGCAGCATTGGAGTCTCCAGGGATGTAGATAACTACTTACTGGAGGCAGCATTGGAGTCTCCAGGGATGTAGATAACTACTTACTGGAGGCAGCATTGGAGTCTCCAGGGATGTAGATAACTACTTACTGGAGGCATCATTGGAGTCCCCAGGGATGTAGATAACTACTTACTGGAGGCATCATTGGAGTTTCCAGGGATGTAGATAACTACTTACTGGAGGCAGCATTGGAGTCCCCAGGGATGTAGATAACTACTTACTGGAGACAGCATTGGAGTCCCCAGGGATGTAGATAACTACTTACTGGAGGCAGCATTGGAGTCCCCAGGGATGTAGATAACTACTTACTGGAGGCAGCATTGGAGTCCCCAGAGATGTAGATAACTACTTACTGGAGGCAGCATTGGAGTCCCCAGAGATGTAGATAACTACTTACTGGAGGCAGCATTGGAGTCTCCAGGTCACAGATCACTACTTACTGGAGGCAGCATTGGAGTCCCCAGAGATGTAGATAACTTCTTACTGGAGGCAGCATTGAAGTCTCCAGGTCACAGATCACTACTTACTGGAGGCAGCATTTGAGTCCCCAGGGATGTAGATAACTTCTTACATGGGGCAGCATTGAAGTCTCCAGGTCACAGATCACTACTTACTGGAGGCATCATTGGAGTCCCCAGAGATGTAGATAACTACTTACTGGAGGCAGCATTGAAGTCTCCAGATCACAGATCACTACTTACTGAAGGCCGCATTGGAGTCCCCAGGGATGTAGATAACTTCTTACTGGAGGCAACATTGAAGTTTTCAGGTCACAGATCACTACTTACTGGAGGCAGCATTGGAGTCCCCAGGGATGTAGATAACTACTTACTGGAGGCAGTATTGAAGTCTCCAGGTCACAGATCACTACTTACTGGAGGCAGCATTGGAGTCCCCAGTGATGTAGATAACTTCTTACTGGAGGCAGTATTGGAGTCCCCAGGGATGTAGATAACTACTTACTGGAGGCAGTATTGAAGTCTCCAGGACACAGATCACTACTTACTGGAGGCAGCATTGGAGTCCCCAGTGATGTAGATAACTACTTACTGGAGGCAGCATTGAAGTCTCAGTCACAGATCACTACTTACTGGAGGCAGCATTGGAGTCCCCAGAGTAGATAAACTTCTTTACTGGAGGCAGTAGTATTGGAGTCCCCAGGGATGTAGATAACTACTTACTGGAGGCAGTATTGAAGTCTCCAGGTCACAGATCACTACTTACTGGAGGCAGTATTGGAGTCCCCAGGGATGTAGATAACTACTTACTGAAGGCAGCATTGAAGTCTCCAGGTCACAGATCACTACTTACTGGAAGCAGCATTGAATTCTCCAGGTCACAGATCACTACTTACTGGAGGCAGCATTGGAGTCCCCAGGGATGTAGATAACTTCTTACTGGAGGCAGCATTGGAGTCCCCAGGGATGTAGATAACTACTTACTGGAGGCAGTATTGAAGTCTCCAGGTCACAGATCACTACTTACTGGAGGCAGCATTGAATTCTCCAGGTCACAGATCACTACTTACTGGAGGCAGCATTGGAGTCCCAGGGATATAGATAACTACTTACTGGAGGCAGCATTGGAGTCCCCAGTGATGTAGATAACTTCTTACTGGAGGCAGCATTGGAGTCCCCAGGGATGTAGATAACTACTTACTGGAGGCAGTATTGAAGTCTCCAGGTCACAGATCACTACTTACTGGAGGCAGCATTGGAGTCCCCAGGGATGTAGATAACTACTTACTGGAGGCAGCATTGGAGTCACCAGTGATGTAGACAACTTCTTACTGGAGGCAGTTTTGAGTTCCCCAGGGAATGTAGATAAACTACTTACTGGATGCAGTATTGAAGTCCAGTCACAGGACACTACTTTACTGGAGGCTGCATTGGAATCCCCAGGGATGTAGATAACTACTTACTGGAGGCAGCATTGAAGTCTCCAGGTCACAGATCACTACTTACTATAAGCAGCATTGGAGTCTCCAGATCACAGATCACTACTTACTGGAGGCAGCATTGGAGTCCCCAGGGATGTAGATAACTACTTATTGGAGGCAGCATTGAAGTCTCCAGGTCACAGATCACTACTTACTGAAGTGAAGCATTGAAGTCACCCATTGGAGACTTCAATGCTGCCTCCAGTAAGTAGTTATCTGTGACCTGAAGACTCCAATGCTGCCTCCAGTAAGTAGTGATCTACATTATTGGCGGCTTCAATGCTGCCTCTAGTAAGTAGTTATTTACATTCTGGTAGTCTTTAATTTTTTCTCTAGTTTTTCAAGAATGGAAATTTGACAAAGGCTAATACAAAATTATGATTGTGAAAAACACTGAACATGGCAATTGTGTATTACTCCATAGTTTTTAGATAGGTGCTATAAGTTCATTTATGAAATCAGCTATTTTAATAAAGAAAACTCATAATGGTTTGTTTTACTTTTTAGCAATGATTAAGATCAAGGACCAGCTCAAATGAGGGGAGAAATTTAGCCTTTAATTTAAGTTAAATGTAAAGAAATAAAATCAAAACTTGACGAATACTGAAGCAAAAGCAATTCAACCCAGTTCCTATTTTTATTTATCTACCCATTTAAGGTTCATCTGGTTGCAAGGTCAAATTGCTAATTGTATATATATAAATATTCAGTATTAAAAGTGAAATACCTTACAAAGCACTTAATTACATTACACAGGGTAATTCCATTGTAAAGTGGGTCTTTGACAACCGATGAATTCTCGAGCTACCACCATAGTTGTCATGATCTCATATGAACCTCACTATTCTGCGAATGATCATCGTGGAGTTTACTTTCATAAAAATGAAAAAAAAACAATTTATGATTTCTTGATGTTTTGTTAGGTCACATGTGGAGGGAAATTTTAAATATTGAACGTGATATTTGTAACAGTTAGTTCGACTTCAATAACTTTCTTCACGCCCTCACTAATAAATATTGCAGACGCTATGTCCCCCTCCACGAAGAGACAGCAATATTTGTGAGGGTGTGAAATTGACACTAAATAATGATCTACCATGGACAAAAGTATGATCCCAGCAAATGCCTGCAGCAGCCACACCTGAATGGAACAGGTTGACGATTATGGTTAGTAAGCACTGAATATGATTTTCACCATTGCTATTTCTATTCTGTTATTATACGATTTTTCTATATATTTAACAACTTAATTCACTGGTAATGTAAACTATTATAATTATATCATTAATATCCTTAACACATTGTCTACAGTAGTGATTAGAAAATATGAGCATTGGCATCAATATCTCGACCATTCACATCCGTCGTTACAAGACAAACAGGCTTCACTGCTGCGTTACCAGACCATTTTCATGAAACATGAGGGGATGGGGTAAAGGAACACTTTAAGGCAACTGTATGTGGTACATACGCTCACAATGGTCCAGTTAGAGAGCTAATAAAGAGGAATGAAGTGATCTTGCAGCTTATAAACTTTCTGAAAAACATATCAATGTTATTATAGGTATGCAACGAATGAAAGTTAAACTTGCCGTGCAACTGCTGTCCAAAAGTAGTTAAAAATCTTTTGATCACTTCGACAACCAAGGATATTTGAAGAGAAGGGCTGGAAAATTACAAGCCATTTCATTCGGCTTGTTGATAGATAGTTTGATCCATTTTATTCCCGACTGCCAACAGGTAGAAAATCATAAAGAAATGCTTACATGACTAAACCTGCAAAGGCAAGATAAAATCTTTCAATACATGAATAAAACCGCTAGAGAAATGAAAGTGAAGAAAAGTACAATGCTCAATCCTTGATCTACCTTGCTGAAAATGGCAAAATAAAAACCTGGCATGACGTATGCTCTAAATTGCAGACTAAATCAGGCTGGGTTGGGGCACTTTTTTCGTTGCACAAGCCAAATGGGAGCGTACGATCAGCATCCATCACCAGTTGCATTTAAACATCTCAGAGCCCACCTTTTAGGAAAAGACAGCACACTTGTAAGCTCAGAGCAACGTTTAAAACTGCAACAGTGAAAATGTAACATCCGCCTCATTTTCCCACGTCACGGACGAGCAAGAAGCATCATTCGAAGACGAAGGAAATTCCCTTGAGAAAGAACCCAGTATATCAGCAATTTTATTTTGCTTACCAGTATTTAATAAGGCTGATCAAAGTGATGACTTCAAAGACCAGGAAGTTGAAGAACAAACATGGGAAGATGCCGTATGTTGGCGGGTTCATTGCTCGCAAGTTTCCACAACTGGAACATTTAGGAACAAAAGTAACAAAGGAATATGACACAAAGATTGGTGCCGTAAGCTTTAGTGAAGGGAAACTAATGAAACCTAGTGTTTCTTGATCATTTGAAATGTATGGATAGGATGTTTGATCCTCACCATGGGAGGAAAATGTTTTAACAGCCTTGAAAGGAGCGATAATTAAATTAGCGGATACAATAGCAGTCACATCCAAATAACTTCAGAAGTCGAAATATTTTGTTTCATGCCATACAGTTTTTAATTCGAAATTTGAACAGACACATTAGTAGTTCCAGAAAAGCGGTGCATAGATTGAAAAAGTTAGAGACATAGCTATATATGTGCAAGATGTGATTTTATGATCTTAAATGTGTAATTTAGACATTTATATTATTGTTTAGAATGTTCTTTAGAACTCGCTCAAGATTATTTAATATATTAAGATATAGTTTTCATTCTGACTATTATTTTCCTTCGGAAACATAATAGCATTTAATAACGGATAAAAAGAAGAAAGCAAAGGTAGGTTTTCTATAATTTCAATGTTATTTGGCGAAAATGTTCTAATGATCTCTCTTTTGATTATTCTTCTTAACATAGTAGAATGGAGAACCTACATCTGACTATTAATTTATTATCGAATAGCTTAGAGTATTTAGAAAAAAAAAGAGAAAGTAAAGGCAGGATTGCTATAGGTTAAGGGTCCTGACTGCGGTTATTGTGACGTCACGCACCTAGCCGTTTAATCCTGTGCCTCAGTTTAAGCTGTGCATGACAAGATCTTATATTCTCTAGACCTTGGTTCAACTAGACCGTCTCACTCGGCACACCGAGCACTGGCTCATTTAAGATTTTTTTTTTTTTTCCTTTTTTCTGTATTGCATTTGATTGTTTTCATATTTTATCATTACGTTCAATTTATTGTGAAATAACATTTTATTTTGTATGTGAATTGGTACTGCTTTTACATACATAAAGATTTTACTGCCTCTTCTTCTCTCCTCAACAATACCACGACGCATGATAACTTAAAATCATTCATTCATGATTCCTAAAAAATATAAACGCTACCTCAAGTTAGCTGTGTATCACCGCAATGACGAATGATTTTGTTAATCATTTGTGCTAAATTTTACTGTGAAAAGCTTTGTTCTTTCATTTACTATTCTCTTTATATTGCTCAACTAGACCGTCTCACTCGGCGCACTGGACACTGGCTCAATTAAGCCTTTTTTTTTTTTTTTTTTTTTTTTTTTTACGTTGCATGGAACCAGTGGTTATTCAGCAACGGGACCAACGGCTTTACGTGACTTCCGAACCACGTCGACAGTGAACTTCTATCACCAGAAATACACATCTCTCACTCCTCAATGGGATGGCCGAGAATCGAACCCGCGACCACCGAGGTGGGACGCTAATAACATACCAACCACGCCGCTGAGGCGCTTTTCGTTTATTGTATTTGATTGTTTTCATACTTTATCATTACGTTAAATTTATTGAGAAATTCCCTTTTTATGGGAATTGTTATTGCTTTTACATACATCCAGTAATATTTTAATTCTCTTTTTCTCTCCCCAACAAATCACCGCTCCCTCGTTCAATCTCAAGTCAGCTGGGCGTGACGTCACCGCGGTTACGTACGATTTTATACTTCTTTTATGCTAAATGTTATATTGAAAGCTAAATTTTATAGTAAATGCTTTATACTTCAATGTATTTTGTCGAATATTGTTATCATTAAACTATATATTGTAAATGGAAAAATAAATTTATAGTTTAACTTGTACGACCCAGTAGGCCGTCGAATACAAGTATGAATAGATAATCAGTCAGTTCGAAATACGAGCATTTGTTCGACAAACGATACAAAATTTTCTCGAAAATTTTGTTCGAAAAACGGAAAGTTCGACACATGAAACGTTCGACAAACGAGGTACCACTGTATATCATTACTATACAGTAGTTTAAACAAGACTTGCAAGGCAACTAAATGAATTTTCATAACTACAAATTGGAGAAGTTGGACAGTTAAATTAATCCAGGGAAACAATTGGAAAGTTAATTCATATTAATGAAATCGAGTCCAAAGGAACACTGCAAAGAACCTCGAGTATTTCTGATACTTCACTTGGCATACTGGAAGTGGCACCCTTAAGAAGTCATGGTGTAGATGGGAGGACAAGATGAATGCCAGGGATTTTCATTTGTTGACCCTTTTTCTTCATTCATACTTCTTCTGTTGCTTTCATTTTTATGGATGACCATCAGAAAATATCACTAAGGGTTAATCAGCATATTATAGGATTTACTTATTGAAAGTTGACAAATGCAAAGTTCTCTGTCTGCTAAAGAGAATTCTATATTGGTGATGTCTAATGTGTGGAGAAGTACAGATTTAGTACACAAGTCTTTTTTATATATATATATATTTTTTTTTTTTTTTTTGCTAACGATACAGTACCCAGTGGTCCAGTTATTACATAATAATATTGATAGTGAACTACATGCTCATGTATACCATTATTCAAGCAGATTCATTCCATCCATCCAGATGTTATTTTTCTTACTGTCTTTTCAGTATTAGCTTGACAATGTAGTAAGTCGTAAAGGTAACAAAAATATATTGTTGCCATCAATGTCTGTCTGCCCTTCCAATGTAAGGGGGTCTTACCCCCTTTCTTTGGCCTTTGGAAATTCTTTTGAAATAGGCAACATTATTCGGAAGAAATTTTACCAACTCCAGCATAAAAATCAAAGAATATTTTCATGCAATAAAAGCTAAAACTGAATCAAACCCACTAAAGTTTGATATGACAGAGATATACATTGCTATAGGAAATTTATAATGGAAGAATTGGGTTATTTCTTTGCAAATTGTAACAAACATGCTCATGGGAGAGATGATTTTTTTTAGCTGATCAAGCACCTACTGCTTTGAGCTAAATTACATATTTTAGTTTTATAGTAATTTTTGGCTCGGAAAATAGTTTCCTTAAGAATTGAGTAAAGCCATAATTAGTGCTCCTATCTCCAAACCAGAGAAAGAATCATGTAATATAAACAGTCACATAGGAATTTCCCTAAAGTTGCTAATGCGAATTGTTGTAGAAAACAGTAAGTATGCAACTTATATGGCGTACACATTGAAAGAAGATACTGACGCCTACCTAGTTTGGATCGAACAATAGATAAATTTTAGATTCACTATCCCATATGAAGATCACATCTGTAGAGGATTTGAAAGGAGACAAATAACAATAGCTATTAAAATAAGAAAGTTTATGATACCATGTAAAGATACTCAATATTAAAAACATTTTACAAAAATAATAATAACACATACATGGTCACTTAACCAATTTTCGTCAAACTTTCTAACCAGACTACCACATTCTAACAGACTATCTTTGCAAGTGCAATTTATGATCTATATTCAAGGACTTTCCCAACTTGAAATCAGTTCTGCACAGGTTGTTCTACCAGTTGGTATAAAGAAATAAAATGTATATAAACAAATTATTTTTCTATATGCTACACATTGTACAGCTTTAAAAAGTTTAGATCCAGTTCCAAATTAGAGACCTGGAATATGCACTGGAGTTTTTAAATTATCTCCAAACTTTTTATCCAAATCAGAAGTCGTAATAATGCGTAGAGCCAATATACTGTTTGAGTCAACACATCAATACAAAGATTTTGCCTAGTATTAAAACTACATTCTCCTGGAACCATGCAAGAGTTAGTCTTGCATGCACTTGAAATATTTAAAAACAATGCATATACCCCAGAACATCATTACATACAGTAGAATTTATAAGACATGGAGGTTCTTTATCAGGTGTGGGATTTGCAATCATGTCACCAACAAAATTCATGCATCTATTGTTTCACTCGCAAATATATCGGTGCAGACTTTCATGATTTTGTACTTAAAGTAAACATATGTGTTGAAAAGTTGATTACTATGGTGAAAGTATCACTGTTCGTTTAGCAATCTTGAGCTCAGAAATTCTGAGATGTTTGGTTAAATAAAGTTTGTTGTAAATATATGTACTGTACCTGTAATTCAGAATAGCCAGTCAAACTATTGCAAATCATTGTTACTCTCATCTATTAAAATTTCCTTTTCTGAATTTTTGTAAGTTGATGAGGCCATGCTTCAAGAAGAGTAATTGCACTTGCATGTGTACTTCAAAATAAGAAGTCATTGTTAATGGAGTGTATAAGAAAAGTTCCACAACAAAATAAGAAGTCATTGTTAACGGAGTGTATAAGAAAAGTTCCACGTGCCATTTTTTAAAGCAACTGCACCAACTTCTTTGTCTCATGGTTAAAAAAGAACAATTGCCTAAGCCTACCTCCATTACACCCCATGAGTTTGAAACTTCATTTAATCCATTAAATACCAATAGAATTTGGCAATTCACTTAGACTAAAATGTCCAGTCACTACAGCCACATGGGTCCTATCTTTGGTACAGTATGTATGACATTTATTTAATGCAGTACTGTATATAATATAGTAGTGTAGTGTTCCACATATTTTTAATTTTAAGATATACTCATATTGTGCACATCTGTGTCCTCCATCCCTCTCTCTCTTTGCTCCAGTATTTTTATTGACATGAACGCAGTACAGTATGGAAAAAGAAACCCATAAAATTACTGTGTACAACTTGTTTACTTGTAAATGTTTACAATTAAACATGTTATACACAGTATGATAATTTTCTGGGTTTCTTTTTCCATCTTCAGAAGAAAACTGAACGAAGTATTTGTTTGGTTCAACAGTACAGTATATAGTATTTCTTACAGTAATATCTGAGAGAGACAGAGAAAGGCAAGCAGATGTACAGTAAGTGCTTAGTATACCTTAAAGCGGTCCATGCTTGTATGCATATACAATACCTGTAAATATACACAGACTGAAAAATATATATGTAAATATATTGTACTGAGTTGCATTCGAGATGCATGACAACAAAAATACTACATGGGGAGAGGGTAAGTAATAGTGTAGCGTATTGTAAATTCAAAGCAGAACATTATAAAACTAGGTCGAACAACTGCAGTTGCAGTCGGCTATATTTTTGTTAGCCATACTGTACAATATTGAATTGTATTTGGAAGCAATTTATTTTGCGGATATAGCTGAAATTAAGTCATAAGTGAACTGTTAGTTTAAACTAAATGATAAATACTTATTTGAGTAAGATATTAATTACTTTATATGAAAATGGCTCCCAGGTATGTATTGTGTAAACTATTGTAAATCTTTGTTATTACTATTTTGTCACGTGTCTGGAGGATTGAACTCCAACTGCCCATGAAGTCTTCTTTTTTCCATTCCACTTTTGCACCTTTTAATTCTGCTGTTAACCTATGGTCAACCATGTACAGGACTCCCAGAGGCTCCCTGTTTGCATCCGTTTGCAGGGGTAGTATCATACTGTACTTTGACAAAATAGAGGAGTCTTGTTGCAACAGAGATCAGTTGTTTGGTAAAATTATTTTTTAAAACTATGGTATAAAAAAAATACTCAGGGCTGATTCCTTGATGGGTACAAATATTCATCTCAAATTATTTTTGTACATTTAAAACAATCTTCATCCTAGGTCTTTATTATAGTGTAAGGCCACCCTAGGTCTTTTATTACAGTACAAGATCATCACTTGCTCAATGTCTTAAGTACCCTCTGTCCTTGCCATGCCAGTCATATTGTTTTGTTATTCTTAATTTGTTAAAGGCTAAAATTCCTTGGTACATTTATGTAATTGTCTTATTCTAAAATTGGTCTGTATGGTCAATTTTCTTGTGACAAAGCCAAATTGACAATTATAGATAAATTTTATTGAGACCTTTTCATCAGCACATCTTCCCATTCGTAACGATTATGCTTCAGCAATGTTATTTAAGGCTTTTCACAATAAAGCGCATAAATTTCTTTGTTATTATTAGATTTTCTTCTGATTCCATCACTTCCTTTATTACATTGTTATATATTTTGGTTGGTCATCTGTGTTGACTGATTTTAGAGAATCATTGTGTGTATATGGAAGGAAGTTTTTTGCTTCTGCAGATGTCACTTATTGGTCCTTCTTTAGTATATCCTCAAATTCATATTCATTTTGTAAATTTTAAAATGTTTACATCATTCCATATTTCTTTTCTGTTTTTTAAGTCCTTTCTCATTCTATATGGTACAAGATGTTCAGTCTTGCCTGTAAGACAGAAACAGCAGCAAGTAATCTAATTACATGCACAACCCTTGGGTCTTCAACTCTTGTACTAGACAGTAGCAAGACTTTGTTCATTTATTGCTGTCAATATCTCTGCCCTTGCATTTTAATACATTTTACCTATTAATTTTTTCTTTTTTTAAGAAGTGGGATCTCTTTATGTATTTCCCTTTACCTCTTACTTCATCCTGATGAACACCATATTCTTTGAAAGCTTGAATTTCAAGTCACTGGCCCCTGTGGGCTTATTCAGTATGAATAGGTTTCATCCTTTGAATAATAATGATAACATCAAGCTGTACTATACTATAAAGCCTTCGTGAGTTCCCATTACCATGAAGAAGAGGACTCGTAAAGATTATACGTGAAAATTAAACCTGATAGGCGACACCAAGAAAACAGACTTAATTATATACTACTACCAAAATCGGAGGATGCAAACATAATTATGAAGAATAACCCCTTCATGGCAGTTATGAGACACCCTGAAGCAGATGTATGTGGTATACCAGTACACATGTCCAGTCCACGGTTGCAGCGGTGTGTATGTCGGTATGAGCAGCATGTACCTGTCGAAGATGATCTGCCACGCCCAGGAGGGGCTATAAAAAACCACGCCCGCACTGGACACCAAGAAAATATCTCTCAGGATATTATCATCCAGAAAACTAAGATCATCAGGAAGGGCTCTGACAGCCGCTGATTGTGCCTGCTGGAGGCCCTTCTCATCCAGCAAATAAAACCAACGCTGAAAACGACACAGGAAGTATTTCTCCTCCCCACGAGTATGAGAAGACCTGCACCCAATAATGACACTGCCAGTTGTGACAACTCCACAGATGACAACGACCCCGAACAAGATACTCCCAAGCAATCAATGAAAATCCTGACTTGCCGCCATCAACCAATAAGAGATCGGCATGGGTCAGAACCCCCTGCTGATGACCCCGAATATAAGAAGGGACACCACGCCAGAAGCAGTCCACCCTCAGCTTCCTAGCCTAAAGGATGTTTGGCAGCTCGATACAAAAGCTCGCTAAAAGAAAAAGAGAGAGAGAGAGAGAGAGAGAGAGAGAGAGAGAGAGAGAGAGAGAGAGAGAGAGAGAGAGAGAGAGAGAGAGAATCATTATTGACTTTGATAACTATGATATCATAGTTTACACGTAAGAAAATTCTAATAGAAATATATACACCAATCTTGGCCCTGCATTTGAGAAGGACCTCCATAGGCGCTCAACTAGCCTGTTTAAGTAGCATGGGAAATAGAGAAGAATCTCTATAAGCTATGCTGCTTTAGTAGCCAATACTTTTAATAAAATAATACTAATAATAATATCTCGCTGCTTTTGTAAGCACAGCTTGAAGTAATTGCACAAACCAGCAGCCAAGATTAGGATAATTTTTGGTGTTTTCTTGATATTTTTTTATTTACTTATGTAACATTTATGTTGCTGTGTTTTGTATAAGTTTAATTTTAATCCCAAAATTACATAATTAATCTGACAGGCTTCACTTATGGGAGATGTCGCCGCTCTGGTATGGTCACATTTTCTCGCTAACAGAGCATTCATTTGGTCTCTGCTAATTTTTATGCTATTTTATATTCTTTTTTACACTGACATTGTGTAAACATTAGAATATCAAATAAGGTAGAATAAGAAAATTAATATTTTTTTCAATTTTATATCCCAAAGATTACAATCATGAAATGTAAAAAAGAAAAAAATTGTTTTGTCTGCCATTCCCTGAAACATACAGCCAGTAGTGATAAATGGTTTAATTTCATTTACATTTGTATTATACCATTTTAGTGCACATGATATTGTAGGCAAACTTTCTGTATACGCTATTGATCTAGAAACTTTGGCAAATCTGTTAGTGTGCTCCATGGCTTCATCATCAAAAAACCTCCATGGGGTTTCCCTCATCCTGAACAGTAAATTTTACACATTAGAGTGAACAATTAGTAAAGGACGCCTCTCTTTATGGCTTACTGCTCAGTCACTTGGTAATGTGATGCTAGAATGTAAATCATGGTTTTCTTTAGAATCAGATAAATCTTCAGTCTGTTAAGAGTCGTCTGAGCTGCTACTCAGTCTCGTAGTAATCGTCAGGCAAAGATTTTTCCTGGGCAAAAGATTTTTCCTTTGCTTGAGAATGATCATTATGGGGAATAAATTAGATCAAAACAAAAAACAATTATCAATGAAAGCCTAAAGCATACTGGGAAAAGAGGTGGATGTCCTCTGTCAGACTGTCTGTTACAAAAACGATTTGTCATTTATCCCAAAATCAGCTCGATAGTGTTACCAATTTGTATGAATGTAAAGTGCATTTCTAAGCTAGATTAGTACAGTACCATCCTTGAAAGATGGAAAATGTTACTCGATCAAAGGCGGCGTGATAAGGGGTGGGCGACTGAGACATACTGTTAGTGATGCTTAACAGGTTGGGGGTGGTTGGCAGGGGAATGAACTCTTGACTAACATTTATTTACAGCACCTCGGTGGCATGGTCAGTTTGGTCTTGGCCTGGCAGTGAGGGGTCAGGGATGTGTATTTCTGGTTATAGAAGTTCTCTCTCGACGTGGTTTGGAAGTCACGTAAAGCCATAGATCCCATTGCTGAATAACCACTGGTTCCATGCAACGTAAAAACACCATACAAACACACACACAATCATTTATTTACGGAAAAACATAATGCTACTTTGTCATTCATTTTTTTTCATATTTCCTTCGTATAGTAATTACAATTTTTGCATTTAAATAATTGGGTAACATATCTGGATATGTTCTAGAACAAAAATGAAGACTATGCAAGTAATTTGTTTACTCATATCTTTGGACAATAAATGAATCCTCTCGGAGATAAAAAAAAAATTATGAAGTGTTATATATTTCTTATACACTGCAAATCATTACAAACAAAATTTAACTTTTAAAGTTCTATTCAGACATTTATAATAATCAAGAAGCAGAAATTTTCAAATACATGTAGACCAAAATAAAGTTTATTTAGTTCTTTGTTTTTATATAGATACAAACTTGAAGGTCTTTACATAAGGATATTACTTGCAGCATGAGCTGGGAACAGTGGTTTAACTTTTAAACAAGTTAGCTATCGCTGGTAGGGTTAGGAGCCCCACTCACCCGTCGGTACGCACTCACTTTACTTTTGGCTGCCATCGAGTGTAGATGTCTTCTCTGCCCGACTGACCATTTGACCTTTCCATACTTTTGTTTGGTTGTGATATTGATATATAGGTGTCATGAGAGTGTCTAAATACCTTTGTAAATTCTCTGCAGCTGTGTACCAGTGGAAATGAGCTGTCTTCTTTGGTTGGTGTCATTAATGGGGTACCTACCGTTGAAGCTACTCTTCAGCAGGTAGTGGACTTTTTTTCTCTTTCTTTGCCATGAGAAGAAGCTCTCTGTCTTAGCTATTAAGGGCTACAGATCTGCCTTGTGCCAAGTCCTTCAACTGAAAGGCATTGATCTCTCTTTCTTATGGGAGATCTCTATGCTGTTGAGAAGCTTCGAGCAGTCTTGCCCTACCAAGGAACTCGGGGGCCCCCTTAGTGGGACGTGACTCCGTGCACTCCAAGAGCCTTTATGAGAGTCGTCGGACAGGGGTCTGACCCCTCAAGACTGTGTTCTTGCTTGCCTACCTCAGCCACCCCTCATTCTGATACCTGGGCCAAAAGGCAAAGTGAGTGCATACTGATGGGTGGGCAGGGCTCCCATCCCTACCAGTAGTAGTTAACTACTTTGTTTAAAAGTTGAATGGCAGTTTCTAGCTCACGCTTCAAATAATACCCTTATGTAAAGACCTTCAGGTTTGTATGTTAGGAAAAATACAAATTACTTTAAAAATTTGTACTTTTCCCATTCTCAAAACTTAATTTCATATACAGGCAGTCCCAAGGTTACAGAGGGGTTCCGTTCCCAGCAGGGCACTGTAAGCCGAAAGTTGCCATAACCCGAATCATCATAACTATAATGGTAATAAATAGCACTTAACCATGCTGTTACAGCGCCGTGAAGTAGGTTACAGTGCCGTAAAACCACTTACAGCTCTGAAAACTTGTGGTTAGCAGCGCCAAAAGTCTGGAATGACATAACCCGAGCCTGATGGAACCAGGGGACTGCCTGTACCTATATCATTGATTACAAGATATAGAAACTGACTGATAATACTTCGTTTTGTATACTGGTTACAATTCAAAAGCGTTTTTAAATCCAATATGTAAAATTCACAATGTTTACTGCATCAGTTCACTACTAATATTACCATGAGAATTCAGACATTGTAATACAATCTGTCAAAACTGCACGTCTGCAAAAATGTCAAAACTGTGTAAGTTCTCAATATGGCTACAGCTGTTTGGTTTACATACCTTGTAGCTAAAATACAAATATTCAAAAACCACAGTACAAAGTCTTAAATACACATCATTGTATAAAAGCCTGCTTTATACAATATTTACAATATAAATATCTGTATATACAATAAAGATTTTTCTTTCAACAAGCTTTGTCAACTAGAAGGAATGGTGATGGGGGATAATGTGTACAGTCTTACTTCTCCCACTGTCACAACAGCACAAACAACAGGTGCCTCATCTGGAAACCTTTTGGTAACTTCCTGAATCTGTTTTAATGAGGGAACTGCACCATTTCTGAAATGAAAATGTCCAAATTTCTATAAAAATTTAATTCACAAAAAAAAATCTTGTAAACACAGTGTTTATAAGTAATACCCCACATTCATGGTTCATTAATTGCTAACAACACCAAAGTCCCTGTAAAGAAAAGGTTAGTAAGCAGGTTGGTAACTGCATGTGCCCCTGGATCCCCAAATGCTCAGCAGACAGCTTGCCACCTTACTTGTATTATGAGTAACTGCCTGTGAAGGAAGAAGGGAGCTAAAAAAAATAATTTGTAGGAATGTTTTTGGAGAGCTTTATTTCACATCAAACTCACTATTTGTAATAGTACTGATCATAATTTAAGAAGAACTGATTTGTTCAAATCCTGCCTTTTCTAAAACCACTTTATGCTTATGAACTTCTTTCTCCAGCCTAGAATTCTCACACTGATTATTTTCATTACAACAATCGCCATGATTTTTTTTATTTCCTAGTTTACAAAACAGATTTGCTAGTATATTAGGTGTAATTTTACATAGTTTAGCTCAAATTACCTACTACTCACCTTATCACAGTAATTCTTTTACCAGGGATGGATGGACTTGATTTTCTATAGACCATATTAGGAAGATACACATCATAATGCAACACCAAGTAACCCTCCATTGGATGTCCCTCACCTGGGTTGGCATCCTCCTCTGCCTTGATACAACAATTATTCAAAATATTTTCTGAAAGCAAGTAAAAAAATAAATTCTAACTATAATGTATGCCACATAATTATTAACATTAATGGGTTTTGGCAGCATATATCTTCATCATGTACACAGTAAAAAGGTCAAAAATAGTTTACAATAAGTTTGTTGTACCCAAAGTAAATGACATGAGAGTTTGCAACAAAGTTGATATCTTACCTAAAGTAGATGCCATGGAAGGTTTGATGAGTGGTACTGAAGGCCCTCTCCACAAAACTTTACCAAGACCTTGATTTAGAATTTTTCCTTCAGACATGGAATTAACAATATCCTTGTACTCCTTCCATGAATTAACTTTCACCGACAGCTATAAAGAAGATTTGAAATTAAAAAAGTTTTTGAGATAAATGAACAGCTTATCAATACTTTATCTGTGCGCCATTATCTCTGTAAGGTGAGACTTTCCAAATAAAGCAATTTTTATACAAACTCACTCACTCATAAAATAGCATGAAGACAGTCACATGAAGATCATAATTTAAGAACTGATTTGTTCAAATCCTGCCTTTTCTGCTAGAAACTATGGTGAGGAAAGCAGCTGCAGCAAGAGGGTGAAACACTGATGAAGTCGGGATGACAAGACCTGAGAAGCTGCAGAAGTATGCCAAAAAGTTTTGAAAAACTGAGGATTTATCATGTGAAAATGGCCAGAATGGGTTTGGACCAGGTAAGTTGCCAGTAAGCTGGAATGGTCAGACATCGAGAGCAACCTGAAGATAACAAAACAACTGGGAACATGGGGACTGCCAAGCCTATAGCAAGTGAATGCCAAAGCACAAACAGATAAAACTGCATACAACAGATGCACAGTGACAAAAAACAGGCCAATGTTGCCAAATTTGCAGACATGACTGAAGAGGTTTCGAACATGAAAGGCAGCAACAGGGCTGAAAGAATAATTTACAAGAATGGAGGTAAAGCAATAGGCTAGAAAGTGGATACAGCTATGGATGGAAGGGGTACTGCAAAAACCCCTTTAGTAATGACTAGAGTGCACATGAGCTGCACTGACAGCAAAGTCCCCTGAAATTGTAGAATGAAGCCTCAGTAAGTAAATTAAGAAAAAGGGAATTGGCTAAGGAAAAAAAAAAAATTTAAGAGCACTGACTAGACCAATGTTGCTAACTTTGCAGACCTAACTAAGAGGTGTTCCAAACATGAAAGGCTGAAAGAATAATTTTGAAGAATAATTTACAAGAATGGAAGTATAGGAATAGGCTAAAAAGTGGATAAAGCTATGGGCTAAAGGGGCACTACAACCACCCTTTAGTAATGCCTACAGTGCATGTGAGCTGCACTGACAGCAATGCCCACTTGCAGTTATAGAATGAAGCTTAATTGAGTAAATTAACCCTCTTACACCGACTGGACGTATTTTACGTCGACATTTTTTGTCTCCCGTGTGCCGACTGGACGTATTTTACGTCGACTTACAAAAGTTTTTTTTTTAAATTCGCGGAAAAATACTTATAGGCCTACCAGCCTAAAACTTTTGAATCACGCGCCTTGGGGGATGCTGGGAGTTCACGGATCAAGGTGTTGTTTTGTTTACAATCGTTACGCAGGCGCGCAAGTGCGAATTTCTTTCTTGCCGCACTAAAAAGTATCTGTGACACATCTCGGAAATTATTTCGTCACTTTGACATAATTTTTGTACCATTGTAAATTAGCCGTTACATGAAGTATTATATATGAAAATGTGTGCATTTTTATGTAAAATACAACAATAAAATACTCATGATTGTAGCTTTTATCACTTTTGAGATATTTTCATATAAATAACGATAATTGCCAAAATTTCAACCTTCGGTCAACTTTGACTCTACCGAAATGGTCGAAAAATGCAATTGTAAGCTAAAACTCTTATATTTCAGTAATATTCAATCATTTACCTTAATTTTGCAACTAATTGGAAGTCTCTAGCACAATATTTCGATTTATGGTGAATTTATGAAAAAACTTTTTCCTTACGTCCGCGCGGTAACTTCCGAAAAAAATCATACATGCGATTGTGGTAATGTTTGCACCATTTTAAAATTAGCCGTTATATAAAGTTTTATATATGGAAATGTGCGCAATTTCATGCACAATACAACTAAAAACAACCCATGGTTGTAGCTTTTATCAGTTTTGAGATATTTTCATATAAATAACGATAATTGCCAAAATTTCAACCTTCGGTCAACTTTGACTCTACCGAAATGGTCGAAAAACACAATTGTAAGCTAAAACGCTTATATTCTAGTAATATTCAAGCATTTACCTTCATTTTGCAACAAATTGGAAGTCTCTAGCACAATATTTTGATTTGTGGTGAATTTATGAAAAAAATAACATTTTCTTTACGTCCGCACTGTAACTCTTCCGAAAAAATCATACGTGCGATTATGGTAATGTTTGTACCATTTTAAATTAGCCGTTACATAAAGTTTTATATGTGAAAATGTGTGCAATTTCATGTAGAATACAACAAAAAACAATTGAAGGTTGTAGCTTTTCTCATTTTTGAAATATTTGCATATAAATCACGATAAATAGAAAAAAACCACGTTCGGTCAACTTTGACTCTACGAAATGGTCGAAAACGCAATTGTAAGCTAAAAACTCTTACAGTCTAGTATATTCAGTCATTTATCTTCATCTTGAAACAAATTCGAAGTCTCTAGCAAAATATTTAGATTTATGGTGAATTAAAAAAAAAAATCTTTCCTTCCCTCCGCGTGCGGATTCTCTGCCACTAATCTCCGAAATGCGTACGTACCATTCTCGGAATATTTGCTCCATTTCATATTAGGCGTTTCATAGAGTTTTATATATGGAAATGTGCGAAATTTCATGTAAAATAAAACAAAAAATATTTGAAGGTTGTAGCTTTTCTTATTTCCGAAATAATTGCATATAAAAATATATATATAAAAAAATTTGACATTCGGTCAACTTTAACTCATCAGATATGGTAGAAAACTGCAATTGTCAGCTAATACTCTTACAGTATAGTAATATTCAATCATTTGTCTTCATTTTGAAAGAAATTGGAAGTCTCTAGGACAATATTTAGATTTATGGTGAATTATTGAAAAAAATATTTGTTTACGTCCGCGCGTTACGAATTCATTCATTATTTTGTGATAATATTTTCTCTGTGTTGCTTTTATCGTTTTACAATGTGTTATATACCAAAATGATTGCAATTTAGTGTACATTACAACGAAAAAAAAGTAACTTGTTACCTTTAACCGTTTTGCGCACAGCGCGATTTTTGAATACAATTATATATGAAATTTTGTTTTTGCGCTATCATATATCGCATTATTTATATATAATAATGATAATTTTTTTAATTTCTGATGGTTGCATACTAAACTTCAGCCAATGACAAAAAAAAGGAGCCAAAAATGAACTCTTAATCTTGAAAACTAAGCGCGCTGTGATTTTTTGAAAAAAATATTTTTTCCGCTTCCGCGCTCACTCTGAAACACCTTCGGCACACGGGAGACAATTTTTTTTTTACCGCTTCGGCGTAAGAGGGTTAAGAAATAAGAGTTGGCTGAGAATGTCTTGAAAATCTTCTCGGAACTTTTTGCTATGTTCCCCCACATGTGGCCCACAGTCCTAAAGGCTATCTGATGATGGCATTCAAGGTAATAAAAAAATAAACCATGAAATAAAATTTTTCTTGTACAAAACAATTTATCATAAAATACAAATCACTACCTTATTAGCATATGAATTCAGCAAAAGAGGCGATTCCCGGTGGAGTTAGGATTGCTGCTCAAGTACAGAATACCCTCACCTTATTACCTTGGGACTCAAGGTTTGTCTAATAACTGGGAAATGTTGAAAACCAAAACTAGTTTTGTAGCATTTCAAGGGATATAAATTTTTTTTCTTTAATTTAATAATGAATTTTTTCTCTAATAGACCAACTGGGAAATGTTGAAAACCAAAACTAGCTTAGTAGCATTTCATGGGATAACATTGTTTTTTTTTTTTTATTCTAATAATGGAATGGAATATGTGATTTAGGCATAGAGCCTAGCACTGGGACCCTA
This sequence comes from Macrobrachium nipponense, assembly GCF_015104395.2. Lineage (NCBI taxonomy): Eukaryota > Metazoa > Arthropoda > Malacostraca > Decapoda > Palaemonidae > Macrobrachium > Macrobrachium nipponense. The sequence continues at coordinate 12,983,559 of NC_061091.1, read as the reverse complement.
AGAGTCATTCAGCACTATGATGACAATGACTGAAAATGGAAATATAAAGAGTTTAATGGAAACCATAAATAAGGAGTTTAATGTAAGTTATATAAATAATAATGAGTTTAAAATAGATACCCTAATGATTGGTGTTTAAAATGGTAAAACAAAAATTAGATTTCTAATGGAATTAAAAGCTGCCATAAATAAGATAAAAAAATTATATCTATATAAAATTACAGGTCTTTCTTGAACAGAAAAGGGAGCAAAAGGCATAGCTACAGAAGAAGTCTCAATACTAGCATTATCAAAATGCCTAGCCTGAGTAGGGATAGCTGCAAATGAAGGGACACTAGGTAGGGAAGAACTGAAAAGGCTTTAGTCCTGACCTAACTAATTACTTTCACAATCTATCAGCTTCCCTTCTTCCCTATATCTAACATATTTAAGCATAAAGTCCTCAGACCAATCCCCTACATTCTTCACATCTAGTTTCAATATCAACTGCATACCTCTGCAGCCAGTACAAACCAAATGTTGAACTACAAATTCCAACATCCTGCTTACACAAAAATCATTCCTACATAGCCTGGTGTTATTGGTTTTGCTTTCAATGGCAGACATCCTAGGAAAATGAAATTACAATTGGTACTGTAAACGGGTTCAAAACTGCCAAACTTCACAGAATACCAACAATCGCCTATGCACAATGGCGACGGAGAATTCTGACATGAGCTCAAACATTTGAAACACACCTGGTGGAGAACAGGTGAACTAGACAGTCATCTGGGCAGCCATTTGATCTTTTGTTTGATACTGACTTGCCTAATCGGCATGGAGATATAAGCTAACTTTAACAGTAGGTAAAATTCATCATAAATAAGAGATTTCCAGTTACTTGCACTGTAGGCTGAACTGAGAGAAATTGTAAAGGAAAGTGAGTAAAGGCTTCATGGTTGATAAGACTGAAAGGCTGCCTCCACTGACGACAAGTACAGTGGGAATTTACCAGTGAATAAGACTCCCAAAAATAATTTTTTTGGTGAACAACTTTAACTACATCTTTCCATATAGTAACCATAAACTAAATAAGAGGTGTATATTTCATGAATGTACACTAATGTAGTTACAACAGTGACTAAAGTATGTTATAGAAAAACAGCAAATAAAGTGACATATCATTATTACTACCTTAACTCATAAAATTTTAATTTAAAAAAATTAAAAGGCATTAACTTACTTTAACCAAGTAACTTGGATAGGTGTCATAACCACCCTTATTTCTTCTTCTTCTTTTATTTTTCCATTCTGGTCTGACTGTCAAGTCCACTTCAGGTTCATAAGGTGTTTGATTTGAATATGATGAGTCACCAGGACAATCAGGAGAATCTCTAAGGTATGTGGTGAGCCCCAATTTTCATGAGGGTCCTGACCTCTGATTCGAAAACTTTCTTCAGAATAATCTGATCTGCCTTCACCACTGGAACAAACCCTATCACTTTGTGAGTTCTGATCTGACCATCTATCATCATGCTGATGCCAGTCAGGTTTTCTTGTACCACTTGAGTAAGTTCTGTTTTCATGACTTTGGAATCTGTTTGCACTTCCTTGGTATTCACTTGATCTCCTGCCACAAGAATCCATTCTTTCACTTTGATGAGCATTATAAATATTTCTATCGTTTCTTTTGTCATAACCCCATTGAGATTTTCTCCAGTACTGATATCTTTCATCAGCCCTTCTTTCCTCATCTATCTCATCTTGTTGCATACATTTATCCCTTTGCCTATCACTTACTTTCCCTTGTATACACTCAGGGTTCCTCACATCACCCCTCCACTCTCTTAAAGATTCATTTACATCTATTTTTGCATGCCGAAATTCGTTTCTTTGCCACTCTGCTCCTGGCTCACTATACCCAGCCCTTCTACAGTCCAAATCTTGTCTACCTTCAGGCCACCTTGCCCACCTTTCCCCTCTATTATCAAAGTCCATGCTGGTTCCATCCCACCTTTTTTCATGTGGTCTTTCCTGTCTATCCCATCTGACATCATAACTCTGCTCAGCTCTGGCCCTTAAATTTTCTGACAGACTACTCTGACTTTCCTGTCTATCAACGTCGTTCACCCCAGTTCTACTCCAATGCTCTTCTGAGACCTTTTCTGGTCTTTCCCATTCATCATTCCTATGATTAGTCCTGTCCCAACTCTCTCTCTCTAAAATTTCCTGTCTCCCCCTTGGAACTTCACTACTCATTCTTGCCCTTTTCTCACTCTCATATTCATCTTGCCATCTGCTGCTACTTTCCCTTCGAATTGCTTGCCTCATATTATCAATACTTTCCCTCTCTCTACCATAAATATTTTGATCAATAATGCTTCTGCTGTGAATATTCTCTCTTATATCATTAGGCCAATTAACCCTCCTTTCCTCTGAATTACCATCCCTTGTATTTTTACTTTGTCTTCCAGAATATTTCCCATTTTCAGCCCATCTGCTTTCCAGTGGTATGTTGTCTCCTCTATTAGGAGAACCCTCAGGTACACGACTGTAATGCAATGACCCTCTTTCTAAAACTCTACTGCTCTGCAAAGTATCATCATCATTACTAAATCTATACCTCTCTCTTGGACCCTTCTCTCTCATTTCTATTATCATCCTAGTACTGCTGGCATCATCACCTGATCTGTTACATACACCACTATTATACTCTGCTTCAAAGTTCTCATTTCTTACAGTGGACAAAAATTTGTCAACACTTATATTATCTTCATTTTCCCCCCTAACAATCTGGTCCCTGGTCATATACATTCCAGTGCCTCTACCACTAAGTCTACTCTCCCTGTTAGCGCTGTTTCCCCCACCTCTAAGCCAGTTACCATCATTGTAAGACCTACCGTGCGCATCATTAAAACCTTGAAATCTACTTCTATTATTTCTCTGCTGCCTTGAAGCATTCCATTGGCCTCTGTTCCAATTATTTCTCTTTTCAAATTTCCAATTATTATTTTGATTGCCATCATCTAAATACCTACTGTAATAATTGAGAATTTCAAGAGAAATTTTATAGACTTCTTTAACTGGCTTAGAATTTTCAGGGAGAAGGTCAGGGTCTTCAGCATAAATAATCTGAGAGGTCATCCCTAACATACAAGGAAACCTATTCAAATACTCATGTCTTTTTCGTTCATAATCATTCATATCCTCTGACAAATTAACAACTTCATACCCTTCTGAAACTTTCTCACTACTACAATCTGTTTTAGTAATCTCTAAAACTTCTGTATTGTCTGTTTCAGTCAAAGAAGGTATATCATCTCCAATAACAGAGTAAAAATCCTTGAGAGCTGCATCCAAGTTTGGCTTCTCTAATTCTACCACTTCCTCATCCTTTTCTAATTTCTCTGGTAACACTTGTACATCTCTTACATTTTCTTGTGATGTCTCCTTTGAAGATTCAACTTTCAACTTATGCTTTTTCTTATTTTTCTTCACCTGATGCTGATCGAGGCGAATCTGTTTTTCATACTCTAGAAAAATCAAAATAAGAGTTTAAGAATAATGATGACCCTAATATACTGTATACTTAAACAATAAGAACCATTTATTGGTACCTCATTTCATCTACAAACAACAAGCTAGACAACTTTCAGCAATTGTGGATTAAATTTTGACTAGTTCCATCTAAAATAGTGTAAAATATGAGTTTTTATATGGAAATACTAATTTTGTCCAAAAACCATTCAACCATATGTATGTCCACCACATTCATGGTCTTCAAACATTAAGAGCTTGTCAGACACTTAATATTGCAGATGTTATATTAGATCCTGATCCCAAGAAGTTAAATGAAATGCTGATGGAAAAGATATATTCCTTGAAAGGTGATCAAATTTAGGACAAACAATCAGCCATAGTTTGATGATACATGTAGAGAAGTCTACCATGACAAACAGACCAAATTCAAGGAACTAACTGGATCAAAGCCACTTTCACTGCAACAAATACAGAAGTTGCTCAGCTCAATATGGAAGAGATTGCTGGATGAGGTTCTACATGATCCTGCAATGATGTGGTTGTCTCTGAAAAACTACTACATAAATGTGTCCATACACTCCCTTCCATGACATGATTATTGCACAATTATTACACGATCTTCCCCCAACATAAAAACACAAACTTTATTATAAATTAAAATCTGCTGATACAACATGTAATGCAGGTAGATTCCCATAGCTTAATAGTTGGTGATAATGTGAAAAGGTGAACAATAATGCTTGTAAAAGTGACATACACCTTACATAGACATGAGACTGCCAACAAATGAGTGAAACAAAAACACTGCAGATTGATTTTCCTGTGCATCATTATCTACCATAAATGGAATTATGCATCTGGCCTCCACAGAAGACTATTAGGAAACAGAAACCAGAACTCCCCAGACTGCACACTATGTATCATTGAAGCAGTTTCGCCTGATGAACACCCACATCCACTTCAGTGATAAGCAGCAGATCACTGGCATACAAGACCATTTACCACCATCAATAAGAATTTTGCAATGATTTCTGTCACTTCCACGGAGTATTGAAGTCATGGTAGCCAACAAAGAAGTGGAGCTGGTACCCCTGAGACAGGCATATTTGTAACAAGCCTGTTAACCCTTAGTGGGCAGGTAAACAAATCTATATGTAGCTCCTCAGGCCGGGTAAACTTTGAGGTCGGCACAAAAAAAAAAAAAAAAAAAAAAAAAAAAAAAAAAAAAAAAACACACATCAACAGAAAGAACATATGTAAATGCACATGATGAAAGAAGAAAATTCTAAAAAAATTTCCCTATCTTCCACAAGATGTTGAAAATGACTATTTATAACCCCTTGTGGGGCCTCTTTTACAAGACAATTGTAAATTTGACTAACTTATATGTTTTTTCTTATAAATAATTTTATTTTGTAAAATTATAATTACAGCTCACACAATATCAAAACAGATAATAAATAAAACTAGTAACAAATTCTTAGTATATTTGTTGAATAAATTTATGTAAATTTACTGAACAGCAAAGATCCGGTAACTTTTTATATTTTTTATGTTTTTCTAATATTTCTTTGCACTGTTCTTTGAAAAATTACATTTACAACTGATATACTATCATAAAAGACAAGAATTAAAACCAACATCAGCCCTTTGGTATATTTATGAGCAAATTTATAAAAAGACGTCACATGAGAGCAAAGCAGTACTTTCCCCTCGAAGTCAAAATCACTACTAAGCTTGCACGAACTGATGTCTTTTTTTTTTTTTTTTTTTTTTTTTTTTTTTTTTTTTTTTTTTTTTTTTTAGCCAGTGTAAAAGTTGCCATTAGTGAATTTATGGGCCATAGAAGTATTGGCACCTCTTTCCTGTCTGATTCTTTCCGAATCAATGGCACTTAATATTGCTTATCTACAGGATCAATCTGTCCATCACCCTAAACCTGTTACGCTACTCCTGAGAAGCTATCTGTCCATTAAGGGTTAAATGGGCAACAATTTCTTTTGTAGGCCCATCTGGGTCAACTCCCTCCCCCCAAAAAATGCAGAATGAATATAAGCTCCACTCCAAAGATATCATCACCCTGGTGAAGACAATAAAGAACTTAACCCTCTTACGCTGATTGGACGTATTAAATGTTGAGTCAAAATGTCTCCCGTATGCCAACTGGACGTATTATACGTTGACTCAAAAAAGTTTTTTTTTAAATTCGTGGAAAAATACTTATAGGCCTACCAGCCGAAAACTTTTGAATCATGGATCAAGGCGTTGTATTTTGTTTTACAATCGTTACGCAAGGCGGGGCCGCCAAGCGTGAATTTCTTTCTTATTCGCACTAAAAAGTATCAGTGACACATCTCAAAAATTATTTCCTCACTTTGACATCATTTTTGCACCGTTTTAAATGTTTAAATTATCCGTTACATGGAGTATTATATACGAAAATGTGTGCAATTTCATGTAGAATACAACAATAAAATACTCATGAGTGTAGCTTTTATCAGTTTTGAAATATTTTCATATAAATAACGATAAGTGCCAAAATTTCAACCTTCGGTCAACTTTGACTCTACTGAAATGGTCGAAAAATGCAATTGTAAGCTAAAACTCTTATATTCTAGTAATATTCAATCATTTGCCTTCATTTTGCAACAAATTGGACGTCTCTAGCACAATATTTCGATTTATGGTGAATTTATGAAAAAACTTTTTCCTTACGTCCGCACGGTAACTCTTCCGATAAATTTTTTCGTGCGATTGTCCTAATGTTTGCACCATTTTAAATTTGCTGTTTTATATATGGAAATGAGCGCAATTTCATGCAAAATACAACTAAAAACAACCCATGGTTGTAGCTTTTATCAGTTTTGAAATATTTTCATATAAACAACGATAAGTGCAAAAATTTCCATCTTCGGTCAACTTTGACTCTACCGAAATGGTCAAAAAACGCAATTGTAAGCTAAAACTCTTACAATCTAGTAATATACAGTCATTTATCTTCTTCTTTTCTTTTATTTTTGAAAACAAATTTGAAAGAGTCTAAGCACAATATTTAGACTTATGGTGAATTTAAAAAAAAAACTTTCTTTCCCTCCCCGCTCCGATTCGCAGCCGCAAATCTCCGAAATGCGTACGTCGCATTCTCCTAATATTTGCTCCTTTTCATATTAGGCGTTTTATAGAGTTTCATATATGAAAATGTGCGCAAATTCATGAAGAATACAAACAAAAATATTTGAAGGTTGTAGCTCTTCTCATTTTTGCAATATTTGCATATAAAAAAAAATATATATAAAAATTTTGACATTCGGTCAACTTTAACTCGTCTGAAATGGTAAAAAAATGCAATTCTAAGCTATAACTCTTACAGTATCGTAATATTCAATCATTTGTCTTCATTTTGAAACAAATTGGAAGTCTCTATAACAATATTTAGATTTATGGTGAATTTTTGAAAAAAACATTTTTTTTACATCCGTGCGTTACGAATTCATGCATCATTTTGTGATAATATGTTTTCTGTGTTGCTTTGATCGTTTTACAATGTGTTATATATCAAAATGATCACAATTTAGTGTACAACACAATGATAAAAAGTAACTCGTTAGCTTTAACCGTTTTTTGCACAGCTCGATTTGGATACAATTATGTATGAATTTTTTTTTTGTCGCTACCATATACGTATAGCCTTACTTATATATGATAATATTTTTTTTTTAATTTCTGATGGTTGCATACTAAACTTCAGGCAATGACAAAAAAAAAGGGAGCCAAAAATGAACTCTTAATCTTGAAAACTAAGCGTGCTGTGATTTTTTGAAAAAATGATTTTTTCCGCTTCCGTGCTCACTCCAAACCTGCCTCGGCAAACGGGAGACATTTTGGTTTTTAGGGCTTAGGCGTAAGAGGGTTAAGAGAGTCTACAGTTCATGTAGACAACTTCCTCACCAGCATTGTACTTTTAGTATGGAAAATAGTGAATGTAAGAATTTTTATTTGGTTTTATGGTACTGTCACACAAAATTCTCATTAGAAATGAGTCAAGACATTTTTAGATACTCGTCTAGTTTTAGATGTGTCACCTGAAAAAAAAAATCATCTTTCAAAACCAGTGTACACACAGTTATCTTTCAAAACTAGTGTACACAAAGCTACATACACAAATTCCTACATTCACTATTATTCACATCTTAATTTTAACATAAATGATATTGTTATGATACAATAAAGTTTGTTCATACTTACCTGGCAGATATATATATAGCTGTATTCTCCGAAGTCCGACAGAATTTCAAAACTCCCGACACACGCAGTGGTCAGCCAGGTGGTTAGTACCCATTCCCGCCGCTGGGAGGCAGGTATCAGGAACCATTCCCATTTTCTATTCAGATTTTCTAGTGCCACTGTCCCCTGAGGGTGGGTGGGTACTTGATTATATATATCTGCCAGGTAAGTATGAACAAACTTTATTGTATATTAACAATATCATTTTGTTCACAAAACTTACCTGTCAGATATATATATAGCTGAATCCCACCATTGGAGGTGGGAAGGGACAGAAGAGGATGATTTTGGAAACAAATTGCATGCAGATGATTGACATCTTGGTTCCTTACTTGTTAGCATAGCTGACTTCGTGATTACTGTCACCCAAGTCTGCTTTTGCTTTACTAGAGTCTCCAGTATAGCTGGTGAGTTCTAGATGATCTGTCAACGGGGGCGTGACCACAATGCGACTAGACCATATTGACCATACTCTGTGGGCAACGAAGCAAAAAACCACCACCTGACCTAGCCTATCAAAAGTTAACCCCACATAACTTTTAGGCTAAAGAAAGGGAAGTCCGCCTCAGGCGGCCGACCCCACAACCATAAATCAACACAACAAAATTAAAAGCACACCTAACCATTTTCTATAGGATAGGATTCGTGCTGATTCCTGCCCCCATGAATGTGTCTGCGGAAATGCATGGCCCTAGCGAGTATCAGTTCTCATATGCCGTCTTCACATCCCGCAGGTAGTGTGAAGCGAACACAGAGTTGCTTCGCCAAAATGTGGCACTCAGGATATCACTGAGTGCCACATTCTTTTGAAATGCCACCGAGGTCGCGACAGCTCTTACCTCGTGAGCATTAACTTTCAAAAGTTTAAGATCACCATCTGGACAGGAAAAATGGGCCTCCTTGATGGTGCTTCTCAAAAAGAACGCACTGGCGTTCTTTGACATTGGTAAGTCTGGTCTCTTGACAGAACACCACAGATTGTCCGAAGGACCTCGACATTGTTTAGTTCTTTCCAAATAAAACTTGAGAACCCTGACAGGGCACAGGACTCTCTCTGGTTCTTGTCCAATGATCTCTGCTAACCCCTTGATGTCAAAGCTCTTGGGCCAGGGGTTGGACGGATTTTCGTTCTTCGCTAAGAAGGAAGGGCTCAGGGAACACACTGCATTGTGTCCTCTAAAGCCCACATGCTTACTGATGGCTTGAATCTCACTAGCCCTTTTTGCTGTAGCTAGAGTGGTTAGGAAAATAGCCTTTCTTGTCACGTCCTTTAAAGAGGCAGCATGCAAAGGTTCGAAAGGACTCGACATCAGGAACCTTAGAACTATATCTAAGTTCCATGACGGAATCTTAGGCTGCGGTACTTTTGAGGTTTCAAAAGACCTCAAAAGATCGTGAAGGTCTTTATTGTTCGTCAGGTCTAAGCCTCTGTGTCGGAAGACAGCCGACAACATACTCTTGTAACCTCTAATCGTGGGAACCGCGAGCCTGTCAACATTCCTCAGATGGAGGAGGAAATCAGCGATCTGATTCACAGAGGTCGTGGAGGAGGAAATACCTTTCTTCCTACACCATCTCCTGAAGACAGCCCACTTAGATTGGTAGACTGCTCAAGAGGAAGCTCTTCTTGCGTTGGCAATAGCTCTTGCCACCGGTCTTGAAAAACCTCTCGCTCTGGCCAACTTCTCGATAGTCTGAACGCAGTCAGACTCAGAGCGGAGAGGTTTCCGTGGTACCTCTCGAAGTGGGGCTGTCTGAGTAGATCGACTCTCTCTGGCAGGGTCCTTGGGAAGTCCACTAGGAAGGACATGACCTCTGTGAACCAGTCGCTTGAAGGCCAAAACGGGGCGATTAGCGTCATTCTCGCTCCCTGTGACGCCGCAAACTTCCTGATCACTTCTCCCAGGAGTTTGAACGGGGGAAAGGCGTAAACGTCCATCCCCGTCCAATCCCATAGGATGGCGTCTATTGCTACTGCTCCCGGGTCGAGAACAGGGGAGCAGCAAACAGGAAGTCTCTTCGTCTTCAATGTTGCGAAGAGATCTACTAATGGATGTCCCCATAGTCTCCACAACTCTTGGCAGACCTCTAGATGAAGAGTCCATTCGGTCGCAAGCAGTTGATGTCGACGGCTGAGAAGATCCGCCCGGACATTTTGAACTCCTGAAACGAACCTTGTCAGGATTATTATGTTCCGTGCTTTTGCCCAAAGAAGGATCTCTCACGCTATCTCGAACAGGGACCGAGAGTGTGTCCCCCCATGTTTCTTGATATATGCAAGGGCCATGGTACTGTCCAAGTTGATCTGGACAGCTCAGCCAACAACTCGTCCCTCGAAGAACTGGAGAGCCAACCGAATTGCTTCCAACTCTTTGAGGTTTATGTGCCAAGACCTCTGTTCCCCTCTCCAGAGGCCTGACACTTCCTCCTTCCCCAGTGTTGCTCCCCAGCCAGCCATGGACGCGTCTGAGAACAACACTAGGCCGGGGCTCAGAAGGGTGAGGGACAATCCTTCTGAAAGCTTGACGGGATCGTGCCACCACTTCAGGTGATCCTTAACCGACTGAGAGATTCTCAAAGTCGCGTCTAGGTCTTCCTTGTCTTTCCAGTTCTCCGCTAGGAAAAACTGGAGCGGCCTGAGGTGCAGCCTCCCTAGGGAAACAAACTTCTCCAGCGAGGAAATGGTCCCCAGCAGACTTATCCATTCCTTTGCCGAGCATGTCTCCTTCCCTAAGAGGACTGACACTTTTTCTAAGCAGTTCTGCTGACGTTCCAGGGATGGAAAAGCTCGAAAAGCCGCTGAATCCATCTGAATCCCCAGATATACGATGGACTGCATAGGGATCAGATGGGACTTTTCGAAGTTGACTAGTAGGCCTAGGGCCTTCGTCAGCTGCAACATCGTATGAAGGTCCTCCAGACACCTCGACTCCAACGACGATCGGATGAGCCAGTCATCTAGGTAAAGTGAGACCCTTACCTTTGAGAGGTGAAGCCATTTCGCAACATTTTGCATGAGAAGCATGGAGACCATAGGTGCTGTACAGTGGACCCCCAGTATTCGCGTTCTCCAGATTCGCGGACTCACACATTCGCGGATTTCTCTCGGGAATGTTTCCCTGCATTATTCGCGGAAAATTCGCGTATTCGCGGTATTTTTCTATGGTAAATATCCACAAATTCCTGATTTTTTTGATGAATTTCTTCATAAAATGCACTTTTTGTGATAAAACTATTAAAAAAACCATGTATGAAAATTTTTAGTGGGTTTTTCTTGAGTTTTAACTAACAAAATAGGCTGTTTTTAGCATTTTTATAGGGGTTCCAAACATTCGCGGGTTCTAACTATTCACGGGGGGTCTGGTATGCATCTCCCCCGCGAATACGGGGGGACCACTGTACTTAGCCCGAAGCAGAGAGCTCTGAACTGGAAAACCTGTCCCTTCAAGACGAACCTCAGGAACTTCTTGATTGAGGATGGATCGGGATTAGGAAGTAGGCGTCTTGGAGGTCCAAGGACACCATCCAGTCCTCTGGTCTTAAAGCTCCTAGAACAGACAGAGACGTTTCCATCTTGAGCTTTTCTTTTCTTATAAAAAGGTTCAGCCTGCTGACGTCCAGGACAGGTCTCCATCCCCCAGACTGCTTCGGAACCAGGAACAACCTGTTGTAGAAGCCTGGGGAATCTAACGTTAAAACCTGTTCTATGGCTCTCTTCTCTATCATTTGCTCGAGAAGATCGAGCAGTATCTGTTGCTTCGTCAGCTGGTATGAGGGCGACAGGTCTATGGGCTTTGTGCTCAATGGAGTTGTTGAGAGGAAAAGTATCTTGTAACCTCTCTCGATTATCTCGAGGGACCAGGCGTCCGTCCCTCTTACTCTCCATGCCTCTGCAAAGAATGAGAGTCTCGCTCCGACCGGCGTCTGAGGGGCAGAGACGTCACTTCTTCCCTTTGGGTTTTGAGGAGGTCCTGCCTCTAGAGAAGCCCCTTCCTCGAGGAGAAACTCTCGAGGAAGCTCCACCACGAAAGTGCTTAAACTTCTTATTGGGGGCTTGTGCGACTAGGGTAGAAGACTGGGCCATAGGACGTCTAGAAGACTGGGTCAAGAGGTCCTGCGTCGTCTTTTCCTGAAGGTTAATGGACAGATCCTTCACCATGGACTGCGGGAAGAGATGTGAAGAAAAAGGGGTGAAAAACAACTCTGCCCTCTGCGCAGGAGACACTGACTTTGCTGTAAAGCTGCAGTATAGCGCACGTTTCTTCAGGAGGCCGGTAGCGAAGTGGGATGCCAGTTCATCGGAACCATCCCTGACTGCCTTATCCATGCATGCTAATACACTGGATAACTCTTCTAAAGAAATCGAGTCAGGGCTTCTGGACTGCAGGTCCAGGGCCCCCAAACACCAATCCAGGAAGTTAAAAACTTCCAACGTCCTGAAGATTCCTTTGAGCTGGTGATCGATTTCCGACATCGTCCAGGAAACTTTAGCCGAGGGAAGGTAAGATCTCCTCGAAGCATCTACCAGGTTGGTAAAATCGCCTTGGGAAGAAGAAGGAATTCTCAACCCCGCTTCCTCTCCCGTCTCATGCCAAATTCCAGCTCTTCCGCTTAGCCTCGCTGGAGGAAGAGCAAAGGATGTCTTGCCCCGCGCCTTCCTGGAGTCCTTCCAGTCATGGATCCTCTTGAATGCTCTCTTTGTAGAGCAAAGTGGCCATCTTAATGAAGCCAGGCGCCTTCCTCGTCTTCGATGAGGCCAACTGTGAAGGCGGAGAGCGAGGAACCGGGGTCTGAAACTTGTCAGTAAACAAGTCTTTCAGGAGGCGGGTTAACGTCTTATAATCCGAAGAAGATGACGCTGTAGGCTCTTCATCATCAGCAGGACGAGAGTCACTCGAAGACTCTCCTTCCTCTAGGGGAATAGCAGAAGGGTCCTTAACAGACCGTGAAGTAATCAAGCCCTGAGGTCCCGTTCGTAAAAGGGGGCCCTCTATCTGAAGGAGGGTTCGAAGAAGAAATTTGGGTATGTTTCACCGCCAATTCCGAAGCTTTAAGTTCCAGTAAAGGAACGTCCTGCGGAGCGTCCTGAAAAGCGTCCTCTTGAAGAGCGTCGTTGCAGGAATCCTGCCGAACGTCTTGACGTGTAGGGCGTCCATCGTTCTGAAGAGCATCTTGGCAAGTGCTCTGCCAAGCGCCATGACGTGTAGGACGTCGAGCATCTTCAAAAGCGTCCTCACGAGCGTCCTGGTGAACATCTCGATGTGTAGGACGTCGAGCGTCTTCGAAAGCGTCCTCGCGAGCCTCTAGATGTGCAGGACGTCGAGCGTGCATAGAACGTCCTACGTCCCGGAAGGCGTTTTTACGAGGGTCTTGTCGAGTGTCTTGATGTTTAGAACTCTCTTGAGGCACGTCCCGAAAAGGAGAGAGACCCACGTCCAGAGAAGCGTCTTGGAAAGCTTCCTGACGTGACATTTAAGACACAAAAGCGTCCACCCGATCAACTTGAGAGGCGTCTTGGCGAGTCTCGCGCCGCTCCTGAAGCACGCGAGTGTCATACTCAGATGTTCGGTGATCGTCGTCAGCACGAGTCTTCTGGACGTTCCCGACCTCCTGACAAAGGCGACGGCCGCCTGTGCGACATCTTGCGCCTCTGTCACATTCATCGATACTCCTAGAAGCTCTCTCAAAAGGAACGCGCGAGTAGGCGGGATCTAGAAGGCGACGAAGCTGGGGAGGTCGACGAACGAGGAGAAGGAGCAGGGGACTGCCTGGTTCTCTTGACAGGCAGCCATAGATCCTTCCTACGATGACAGGGTTCTGCCTCTCTCTTTGCGAAGTATGAAGCCAACTGTTGTTGCATTGCTACAAGGATCTCCCTAGAAGGAGAAGATCCATGGCCAGGAGAAGGACTGATCCTGTGAGAAGATGATGGGCGAGGGGACACCTTCGCCTTTCTCTCAGGAACAAATTTAGAGTGATCGGAGCGCTCAAAAGCGTCCTCTTCCGATGACGTCCTGGTCCTCTTCTGCAGGGGAATGTCCTCAAAGCATTCACGAGATGACTGAAACATAGGTCGAGAAGGAGGACGTGAAGCTCGCCTCTCTAAAGCCTCTCTTAAGAGGGCGGCAAAGACGACGGCCACCTGTGCGACATCTTGCGTCTTTGCCACTCTCATCGTGAGAGGCCCTCCGAGAGCTCCAACCCCAGTGAGGGGAGGACGCCTCAGAGGACGAGAAACACTCTAAGGATTCGTGCACGTGCACGATCCTTGGCAGCCTGGGAAGCGTCAACAGGTTCTGCTGAAGGGACGCCAGACCGGTGGATAGTCCCCGTAACCCTCCTTCGGTTTTTGACTTGCCCATTCCCTATGTCCTGGGAGTCCGACAGAGGTCTAGACCTAGAGGTGTTATGGGACCCCTCCACAACACTAGGGGCAGCAACACTATCACTACACTTCAACACATTGGATTGGAGCGAGAGCACTTTTGACTCCAGGGCACGAATAGACTCCATAATCGTAGAAAGGGCATTTCCTTCTGTAGACACCACCTCATTGCCCGAAGGCAATACTACGGGGTTAGGTGTAATAAAATCTACAGGGGGGTTCGCAGGAGACAAATTACTACCCTGACTTCTAATAATTGAAGCACTCCTGGAGGAAGACCTCCTGATTCTATCACGCTCAAGCTTGCGTATATAAGAATCATACGTCTTCCACTCAAGATCAGTCAAATTCTCACACTCCTTACATCTATCATTCAACAAACAAACATGCCCCCTACACCTCATGCATATCGAGTGAGGGTCTACCGAAGCTTTCGGTAGCCTCACCTTACACTCTTGTACACAACCCACCCTGAAACTAGTAGAACTAGATCCAGACATCTTATTTCAAGAACAGTCAAAGCCAAAATCAAAATCAAATCACGATAGCGTATGCCTAGCCACAAATCCAAGTCAATAAACCAAAAGACAATCAGGATACTCAAGCGGCAATGAAGTTTTCAAAATCCTAAGATGGAGGTACTGGAAACAGGTGTTTACAGTACTGGCAACAGAGAAAATCTGAATAGAAAATGGGAATGGTTCCTGATACCCGCCTCCCAGCGGCGGGAATGGGTACTAACCACCTGGCCGACCACTGCGTGTCGTAAGTTTTGAAATTCTGTCGGACTTCGGAGAATACAGGCTATTATATATATCTATATATTATTATATATTATGATATATTATAATATTATAATATATTATATTATATAGATATATATATAGTATATATGTAATTATATATTTATAGTTAATATACTATATACTTTATAAAATATATATCTGACAGGTAAGTTTCATGAACAAAAAAAGGAGTAGCAATAGGTCTTTTCCTAACAGCCCATAGGCTTGGTGACCTTTATTTACATGATAAGAGATAAAATACATAACTTTGTTTCATGATTTAGCCTATCCTGCCTAATTTCTTGCTTGAAGAAAAAGAGAAAACAACTAAGTTATCCTACTCCACTAAATCTGACAAAGCCACTACAAATCTTACTGATAAACAACACAAATTTGTGTTTTTATTTTACCAGTATACTATCTGTAAATCCCTTAGCAATAACAGTTATAACTGCAGTTTGGCTTACATGAGGGAAAAGAAGAATTCTTGACAGATGCATCAGGGAGTACAAAAGACCTGATAATGTGAATATAAGAAACAAGATAACATCCCCACATTGCTGGGATTTCAACCAGAGCACCTACGCTCTTCAGATCTGTCAGGAGAAACTGATAATCAATTTATTCCTTAGACTAAATAAATGTAATAAACAGTACTTTATCTTCATAACCCATACCTAGGACTAATAGCTCCCAATGAGCAGCAGATGGGCAGCATAACTGCAAAATGAAAGATCAGGTAGTCCAAAGATCAACCAGGAACCTAGTATAAATAATCTGTCCTTATAGAAATTTTACTCGTTTCATTCCCTCTGGCAATGACAGTGGTCCTTGTAAAGCTTTGAGTTTTCAGTATATTTCTAGTAACATATCAAAATTTAAAACATACACTTGAAAAGAGTCTTGTTCTATCACTTTCAAAAATGCAATTTCTTCATAATTTTTAAAGACTATCAAGAAAAAGGAAATACTGTGAAAAAGCAAAAACAATTTTAACATTCAAAAACAAAAAAAAGCTGCACAAAAAATTGTGCATTGTAAGGGCAGTCTCAACATGTATCTGAACCTCTCAGATATAGATCATGACTGGAAAATGTTGAACACTGGAATATAGTCCGTAACTGAGGAATGGGTGTAAAATCCAATCTTCGTGTTTATGGCAAAATATTATATGATGACTATAATAACAACTTAAACCAAGTATCAGAATTTTAACAAGCAACAGGTGAATTATTGTTCTTATTATTGTTTGTTTGTTTGCTTGTTTGTATGGTGCTTTAACGTTGCATGGAACCAGTGGTTATTCAGCAACGGGAACAACGGCTTTGCGTGACTTCCAAACCACGTTGAGAGTGAACTTCTATCACCAGAAATACACATCTCTCACTCCTCAATGGAATGGCCGAGAATCGACCCCGCGACCACCGAGGTGGGACGCTAATACCATACCAACCACGCTGCTGAGGCACTTGTTCTTATTATCGATACAGACAAACCTCCTCTTTGGGAGTCTGAAATTCTCACTTGCAATATGCCAGTCTGACACTACATAGTATATCCAATCAGTTACCGAGGGAATAAAAGGAGTAATACCAAATATGCCACTATATATACTCAGGAATCATAGCAGGACTACTGTGACTGCATTTATGGTTTCACTCACTCCCCACCTCACAATGACAATAAATATCATTGTTATTTCAATTAGTTGAACAATACAAGTGGATCACATTCCCATAACCTATTAATGCTTGCCTGAAGGATTTCTTCTTGAAAGAGGTGGTAAGTATGACAAAACAAAGTTCAAGAAACTGAACAATTGTTCAATATGAAGAAACAAAAGACACCAGAGGAAAAGTTTAGAGGAAAAGTTTAAGAAAGTAGGAAACAGACTGGCTGAATGGAACTATAAAGAACCATTACTACCGTGTACAATGTGCCATACAAGGCACACTGGTAATTCTCTAAGTTGCCAACTATGGCATCTTTATTGATTCATCATACACTAAGTTGACTGAAACTTACTGAAGGCAGATATTTTAAATTTTCTTATTACCAATCACAAACAATTTGAATAGAAAATTTTTAGGAGTAACATTCCAAATACTGTATGCTGTAATTGAATACTGTATATCTGTTATCTCTTACTTGTAAATCTGATATGTGGTTGATGACGCACTACTTTACATCCTGAATGTGCGAGATGACAGTAAACATAATACAGATCCAGATGGTACTCATCAAGAAGCATAACACTCTGAGCAGACTGCATACTCAATGGCATATCTCCAAACATTACTTCCAACTCCCCCTGGAATGAAGAATTGAAATAATAATAATGGAAGTGATAGATTTAAGAGTAACAGGAAACTTTTCATTCACTTCTAATCAAGGTGAGTCAACACCAATTTTGTACAAAAAATCTACTTCACTCTGGAGCAAGGGATCAAGTCATGCCTATTTCACTCTGCAGCAAAGAATCTTGGAAATTCAAACAAAGGTGATGAAAAAATATTGCAAACTAATTTCTTTTTTACAATTAGACATTTTCCTAGTTTACCCTGACAACTGGTCTTTCTCTGTCCCAGAGAAAGAGCTGTGGTAAGCAACATCTTATTTTGCACACTATCTGTGAAGTTACTATTTATACTACTATGATACCCATTCTGGTATCATTTTAAAGAAGAATACCTAAAATTTATTCTTATATGCTGATAAATAATCAAACAACAAATCAAGAGTCAAAGCTGGAATAAAATGGCATGTTGAAATTTTGACAATGAAATGACAATTTGTCCAAAATTGCATTTTTCCTAACTATACAAACCTGAGGTCCTTTTACAATAGGAAGGTACTAGCGGCAGCTGGATAGGTCGTAAGCTTTTGAACAAGGGGTTCGGTAGTTAACTGCTTGTCCGACAGGCGCGCGCGCGCGACTGGGAGGTAAACAAATCACTTTTGCTTTTGGCCCAAGCAAAAACTGCAGAGTGAGGGGTGGCATGAGGTGGGACTATGTGTAAAAGGACCTCAGGTTTGTATAGTTAGGAAAAATGCAATTTTGGGACAAATTGTCATTTGTTCCGACACGGCATACAAACCTTCGGTCCTTTTACAATAGGAAGACACTTCTTGGTGAGAGGAATCTGAGTCTTTTGTGAACAGACTGGTGTTCGCCCAACCTTGGAATGCCTCCCTGGTCGTAAGAGCGAGGGGGATCCAAGCCTCTGTCCGATTGATCGGGGTGTGCACCGCAGGATCAATGGTCAGACCTCTGGACCAAGTACTACTAAGAGAGAGGCAAGCGTATCTCTTCGTACCAGCAAACAAGAACAAGTTCCTATTTGCAAGAGGCAACATAAAGTTATGGTTTGTCTCTTGTTGGCATCCACTTTCCCCCCCCTTGTAGGAGGAAGTGATGGATTATTCGCTCCCCATCCCTAGTGAAAGGGATAGGATGGGGCTCTGTCGAGTAGCTCACCTGCATCTCTTGTCCTTATCCAGCAAGGTGATAGACGTATCCTCTACCCACGGAAGGGTAGAGAAAAAAGATAGGAAGAGAAGCCAGTCACACTTCTCATTCACTTATCTATTCTTACAGTCACACCAGGACTCGATGCTGTTCAGCCTGCTAGGGTCTGGGTTAGCTACACAACGTGTGAGCAGTCACCATGGGTCCCAAGGAAAACGATCCAAGGACTGTGGGCAATATCCAAAAGGTAGAAGGAGGTGCCGAGTGGTCTGGTTGTACCAGACCCCTGCCTTCAGTACCTGCGCCACGGAGAAGTTCTTGTGTAACTCGAGGGAGTGTACAGAATTCTAGGTCATCTTGGTGCTGACGAAGAGTCTTCAACACTCAGCCTGGGATGTCGAGTTTCTTCAGAAAGCGCGGTCGCGCTTTCACAGGACAAAGCAGCATCTCCTTTGCATCGAAGGCGGTGAAGTCCATTAGGGAGGGGATTGTGAAGGACTCTAACCGATCGTCAGGAACCGAAGGGTTCTGAGTCTTCGCTACGAAGTCGGTACGACATCGAGCGTCACGAATCCCCATCCCCTGAATGCTTGACTTCGCAGGAAAAGTCATGCAATTACCTCAGAGGAAAAGAATGGTCGTATGACCTATCCCTCTTCTCGACTTCGGTGATGTCCTGTACCCATACGGTCTATCCGTCTGCAGCGAAGTGTCTCACATTCTCCTATCCCCATGCAGTGAAGTTCTTCTTCTCGTAGTGGATAGGACACCGACACTCAATGGTGGGTGTCGATGGTATGGGTACTGTGACAAGACCGTTAGGACGAAGAAAAGACTGTTATGGAACAACCGAACTAAGTCCACAGCGAAGTCGTAACTGACTTGGGCGCTCTGACAGCTGCCGACTGACTGCGTTCGGTAGGAGCAAGTTGTCCAAGCACCCGAGCAAGTCACGTGACCTTCGCCTTAAAAGGTTTATGCCAAGAGACTAAACAAATAATTTGTTCGTCACCGATGCCAGAAGGCGAGGTGATGATTCTCTTAAGGCATGTGCCCCCAAACAGGCGAAAGTCAATTGCCTTCTAGAGACGAGGTCCCTGATGGCAAGATATCTCATAGTATAGTTGATTCTCAGCTAATGAGAAACAACACTATGTGTCGTTGAAGACGAAGGTGTACATAAAATGCAACCTACGTCTTCACAAGCTGAAACCGAGAGAAGGATTCTCAAGATTCTGAACCTGTGCTACAAAGACTGAGAACGCTAACCGCTATTCATTGCTGTCCGCGGTGAGGATCGTAGTTGCAATAAAAGCCGAGCGCTTTTCAGTAATGAAGACACAGGGAAATACTGCCTGAAGAACTGCTTCTCATGGGCTGAACATTTGGAAGTAGAGCTGTTCAGGTCAGAGAGTAGGCGATGTACTCTGACACACTGTTAATTCGGGGCGAACAATGAATAATTGCACACCTACGAATACGAGATATTTTGAAGACAAACTCAGATGTCTGCAAAAATCATTCGCATTATTGCAGTGCGATGCAGCGGGAGACTAGTACAGACTTCTGTTACCGTGCGGTAAACAGAAACGAATGAAAGAGTCCAAGAGATATCTCTGTTGAAAATTCTCGCAATGTCGAAGGCGATGAAATCGAGCGTCACAGCAGTAGATGGTCCTTCATTATTGCGAGAATCCCCGTTAATCAGAGACCTACGTCCATGATTGTTGGGTAGAGATACGGTTCGGTAGTCAATCAAACCAGGGGAGAGAGAGACGTAACCGACCGTGCATCTCGGAGACCTAGCTGATACTGAGCTGCTATCAGGCAGTTCAATACGCAGTAGCTCTCGGTGACTCGTCATCCTGAGTTGCCAGTTAATCCCTTCCACGAAGGAATGCGTTCGGCTAGAACCATCGAGCATAAAGAATACGCTCGAGCAATTATATTTAAACGAAACGGATTTCGTAAATACAAAAAGCTGATTTGGTGTTGTCGTGACAATAACCAAGTATCTAAAATCGAAACTGATAACTGCTGGGAGGTTGAGGCAAGCAACCCCGAGTTGCAGTTCAATTAAGATACAATTCGTCTCGGTCACAAACCGTAGAGTTAACTACGGTATGCGCCTACCCCCCGGACAATTCAACTGTTAAAAGAATCATGTCGCGAGGGTAATATACATAGTATATTTGTAGGTTCTGTACCCACGACTCCATCCTAAATTCTTTTCCCTTCGAGGAATGAAGAATAAGGATTGGAGATCGACGCACCTTCGTTCTCTAGTCAAGAAGAGTGAAGGAGAAGTCTTTCCCAAAGGAAAGCTTCAATGGTGTAACAGAATACCGAAGACGATAGTTCAAGCCAAACTGGAAGTTCCCGTCCGTGCTTCTCTATTCCAGTTAATCGCCTACTGTGAGATACTCTTCTTTCAGCAGCACAGTCTTCTTCCAATGCTAGAAATTACAGAATTCGAGCATAAGCGAGGTTCCCGATTATCGTGTAACAATTATCGGGGATTCTCGCTCAGTTTGGACCGTGGTCTCGCCTAAGTGTTTGGAGATCGTAAAAAACTTGAACACTGAGTGCGCTAGAAATTCCGTAGAATTCTAAGCACTCTGCGAAACCCCCACCGAATTCGTCAAACGATATCGGCTGGTGGTCCTCTCGATTCCCGTAGAAATCGAGAAAGGGCAGGATCCCTCCTCAACGACCGGGGCTTACGTCAGGTAGGACCCTAAGGTCCCCCCGGTAGCGCAGCCCCTAACGTGGGATCTTACAGAGAAATCTCTGTAGGATCCCTCCCCTTTCCCTCGTAGCCGTAAGGAGAGAGGGAATGGGGGAGGAATTGGATACTGGCTCGCCCTTCCCAGCGGAACTAGCAGTTGGAGAAGAAAAGGAGCAGCCATCGCCTTACGGCAATGGCCTCTCAGAGCCTGGGAAAACGTATCGTCAGGAGAAAACGTTTTCCCCGAGGAGGGTTACGAACTCATACTGTAGGTAAGGGTCTGCCGCCACTGTGAACGTCGTCTGGGTGGGGCTGATCGACACCTGACAGGAGAGAGCCGATACCGTCCTCCGACTCATCCCAGTCCTCGTCGAGGTCGAAACCTCTCAGGAGGACCGAAGGGGTATTTAAATACGGTGTCCGAAGACACGTAAAAACGCCTCTGTCGCAGTAGAGGAGGTGGAAGTAGCTTGATCGACCGGCCAGAACTGAGAGAGCCTTCTTGTCCGGAGACGAGAGACTACCTGGTTCAACACAGTCGGCAAGCTCCGATCGCGGCAGACCCACCGTCGATTTGGGTTCCCTCTCGGGCCCCAAAACGACTCGAGCCGAGACGTGGCTCTGCTGGTGGGAGCGGCGATCCTTCCCCGAGGTCGTTGTGCTGACGAATCAGCACCATAACCTCGGCAAAGTCCTCTGGATCTCGGAAGCACAGCATCTTGCAGAGTAGGACCGTTAAGCCCTTCGAACAAGAGCATATTCCGAGAACCTTCCTCCTAAGAAGGGGGAACAGCGACAGCCCTCTCGGTCTTCTCCATCCACTTGCGCATACGTCCTGGCCGGTCCAAGAACCGTGCCTGGCACATAGGGCGTCGTGGTGGGATCATGAGGGGCGCACCCCTCACGATCACTCCTCAATACCTCGCTCCTCCCGGTGTAACCCGAGGAGTTGAAAGTACGGGAGAGAGGCAGACCTGGCGCTCCCTCCCTCGCTCGCTGGCAGAACCAGCAGCTTGGAGGGCTGCAGGCGATCGTCAACCCGCGGTGGCGATCGAGCTGCAGGCCTGGTCGAACCGTCTCGCTGTGGAGAACGGCTGGACTGAGCACAGCGGCCCCGATCTCGAGTGTCAGAA
>NC_061091.1:12841802-12960756 GCF_015104395.2 Macrobrachium nipponense | reverse complement strand
AGCAGGAAGGGACAAGTAATCACCCACGGAATGGTCTTTACATCCGCAAGTCTGCCAGTCGCGGTGGGAGTCTATGGGGAGCTCCAAATGTGGACTTATTGCAACAGCAATGAACAAGAAACTCCAGTGTATTGCTCTCCATGCCAGGACCCTCAGGCTTGGGCAGTAGATGCATATCTTCAAGATTGGTCCAACCTAGATGCATATGCTTTTCCTCCATTTGCAATAATAAGAAAAGTACTGAACAAGTTTCAAGAATTGAATCACTGCAGAATGACACTAGTAGCTCCGTGGTGGCCTCAGAGGGAATGGTTTCCGGACCCTCTAGCTCTTTCAGTGGATCTCCATCATGTCCTTCCTTTAAGGAAGGATCTACTCAGACAACCGGGGTCCAAGCATTTCCACCAAAGCCTCCGCATGCTACACTTAACCGCTTGGAGACTCTCGAACGTCTCCTTCAAGCGAGAGGGTTTTCTAAAGTATCTCGGAAGTCTATACTTAAATCAAGATGAACAACAACCTTGGCCTTGTATCAGAGACAATGGGTTGTGTACTGCTCCTGGTGTCATTCTAGAGGGATTTCCAGCACCCGTACCTTTGTAAACAACATAAAGTTCTTTCAATATCTTAGATATAGTAAGAAGCTTTCTGTAGCTGCTATTCAAGGATATAGATCCATGCTGTCATCAGTGCTACGGCATGTACAATTAGATATTTCTAACGATCCAGATCTTGAGGCGTTGAGATCGTTTGATATTGAAGCCCCTTAAGTTCAGTATCAATCTCTTTCATGGAACTTGGATGTAGTGCTAAAGTTCTTATCTGCAGATCCTTTCGAACCTTTGGAATCTGCTTCTTTGAAGTTTCTAACCATGAAGACGCTCTTTTTGGTAGCGCTAGCGACAGCCAAAAGAGTAAGCGAGTTACAAGCATTCTCCAGTAAGGTAGGCTTTGGTAGAGGAGATGCTGTTTTATCATTTATGCCCTTGTTCAGGGCTAAGAATGATGTCAAGGCTAAACTTCTACCTAGAACGGTAAGAATTCCAAATTTGACCTCATTGGTTGGGAATGAAGAAGAAGCCCTCCTCTGTCCGGTTAGAGCTATTAAAATTTATTTAGATAGATTAAAACCTGTGAGGGGCAGAGTTAATAATTTATTTTGTAGTGTTAGAAAACCCAACACTCCTTTATCTAAGAATGCAATGTCTTTTTTTGTTAAGCATGTAATAAGACTAGCCCATGAGAAACTAAACCCAGATATCTTTCCTTTATTGAAGGTAAATATACATAGTGTAAGAGCAGTTGCTACTTCTTTTAGTTTTTTAAAGAATTTGTCTCTTGAGGATGTAATTAATGCAGCTCAGTGGAATTGTAATTTGGTTTTTGCTGCTCATTATCTTGAAGATGTAGAAATTGCGTTTTAAAACTGTAAAGCCCTTAACCCTCTAGTAATAGCGGGTAAAGTCTTTTCCTGAACCGAAAGAAAGACCAATCGTTTAGGCTCTTTTATTTTAATCCCAGGTGTTGGTTTTTTGGGGAGCATGAAGGTACATTTGTTGTACAGGAGCGTACCTTTGTATCATAGGTATTTACTTTGTGTTTGACTGTCAATTTTGGGGCTTTCGGACCCAGGCACAGGGGTCCCATCACGCCACTTCTATTCATTCTGATTGAAAATGAAGTGGTTTTCTCGCAAGGCTGCTCTTGACTGCACACACATGAGAGCCTTGCACCCTGAAGGGAATCCACCTCTTGGCGGCAGTATTATCCAGGAAGGATTCCTGATCAGGTAAGAATGTTTTGAGTTTCATACAAGAAACTCTTAGCTCGCTTGGCTGAGCGGAATTTGTCTAGCTGCACTACCCACCATCCTTTATCTCAATGTGGGAATCAGCTAACTTTAACAGTAGGTAAGATTCATCTCAAATAATATAAATTTTCAAGATGAAATTTATTATTTGGATACTTACCTTATTTGTTAAAGTAGACCCCACCCAGCCTCCCCACATTTAGTGGGCTGTCAAGGAGAATTCTGACTAGAGCTAAAACATTTGAACACACCTGGTGGAGAACAGGTGAAACTAGACAGTCTTCCGGGTCAGCCAAGCAATCGTTTTTTCTTTTGTTTTAAATGCCGACTCACCTATCGGCGTGGAGATATGAGCTAACTTTAACAATAGTTAAGTATCCAAATAATAAATTTTATCATGAAAATTTATATGTATTTTTGTCAATAGATGGCAGTGTGCATTGTTTATTTTGTTTACTTCTAATGTCAGATGCTGCTCCTGCAAAATTATCTCCTAAGTTCATAACTTTCAAAGTACTATGGACAAAAATACTAAATTTTAAATGCTGCGTGAATCTAAATTTTGTTTTTCTCTTTTTACCTTTCTAACACCAAAGTAATTCTTTATACTACTGATAATACTGCATGATTTAAAAATACAGTGAAAATAGTATAATCTATGACCCCCAGTTTGCTCAGGAATGTAAACATCAAGAAAAATATGCATTTTCATACATTCAACTTACCTGTCAGATATATACATAGCTATCGACTCCGTCGTCCCCGACAGAAATTCGAATTTAGCGGCACACGCTACAGGTAGGTCAGGTGATCTACCAGCCTGCCGCTGGTTGGCAGGACTAGGAACCATTCCCGTTTTCTAATCAGATTCTCTCTGTCGCTGGGAATGTAAACATATGTTTACTTTCCCTCCTGATTTGATTTTCGTGTTTCATCGCCATCGATCTTCTGGGCCGACTTTTACAGGGAAGTACTGGATCGGTGGTTCGGCATACGCTTTTAATAACTTTTTAATAACTTTTAATGAATTAACTTTGAAGTTTTCGAAGAATAGAGGATGTGTAACTACCGAAGTTTTCGGTAGACAATTACATAGTTTGCAAGAAAGGGAAATATAAATATTTATTCATTGATAAAGTGTAATAAATGTTAGAATTTGAGTGAGGAAAATAAGGTAACTTCCTATTTGAGGAAGTCAGAAAAACAGAACTAGATATGCTTTCTTTAGAATCTTTAATAGCTCTCGTTCTGACGAGCAGTTAGAATATTAACAGTACTAGTAGTGTTGTTTCCTCATCACCTTCTTACTTCACAGAAACTACAAATTCATTTGCAATTTGAAGATAAAGGAATGTAGCTCAAGATACGAGCTATTATAAGGTAAGAAGTGATTATAGTGTTCCCCATTGCAATAGAGGGTGCGTCTGATCGGCTCTGTCTCGCTTCCAGGTCTAGACCTCTTCCAAGCTCACAGGCCCAGAGGAGAAGGAATGTCGAAAGCCTTACGGAGGTTAGGGAGAATCCCCACCAATCAGGCGTCCCCTCGGCAGGTTCTGTAGGACGTCCCAGACTGCCAGGGATAGCCATCGGAAAGGCATCCTAATTCAATGTGTTCCCCTTATTATTATCGTCTTGACGAATAAGGAGAAGAAACATTCAACGGCGTAGATTAAATGAAGATGCAAGATAATCTCGTCTGGCTATCGGAACCTCAGAAGAGACGGAGAAAGGAAGACATCATCCGATAACAGTTGCGGTAGAGGCATTGCCCTATCCGGGTTCGTCCCCAGTACAGCTGGAGGGGGGGGGGCTCTATCCCATTGGGGTTTGAAATAGTTATTTCAATAAATTCCTCATCAGTATGTGTATATGAAAATATATCTATTCTGAGAAGAACGAATTAGATATTAAAGAATATTTGTTGATCAAATGAATTATATAGTGATTACACATATATATATAACTTTTAAGCTTCTAGCTCCTCGGGCATGAAGCTCCGGTAACGAGGCTCAATGCGCCTAAAGTGTCTGAAACAAGGCGCAAAGCGCCTGAAACGAGGCGCAAAGCACCTGAAGGGCCTGAATATAGGCGCAAAGCGCCTGAAGCACTATGAACCAGGATCTTCATCGGAAATGAAAGTCCTTCTCATTCAGAAGAAAGGGAGGGCTATGTCGAAAATGGAAGTATTGTCGAATTCTAAGCAAGAACAAATGTACAAGAGATCGGAACCTTCCGCACAAGCGGAACCTTCCAGAAGGCGGAAGATTCCAGATTCAAATCGCCTTCCAGGCTCTTGGAATTTTCCAAGAAGGAATATTTTCCAAATGTGCAGAACATTTCACATTAGCGGAATTTGACAATCACTCGGAACCTTCTGCAAAAGCGGAAACTTCCAGACGTACAGAACTTTCCAGGCGAGGATCGCCTTTCAGACGCTTGGAACTTTCCAAGCGGGAATCTTTTTCTGGATAAGCGGAACTTTCCAGGCGCGCGGAACCTTCCGCACAAGAAAAACTTTTCAAGTGCGATACGTCTGCTAGGTTCCAGGAGTATTCTGATCACGATACTCCTCCTAGGCGCCAGGAGTATTCGGAACGCGATACTCCTGCCAGGTGCCAGGAGTGTTCCGATCACGATACTCCTCCCAGGCGCCAGGAGTATTCGGAACGCGATACTCCTGCCAGGGACCAGGAGTATTCCAAGCACGATACTCCTCCCAGGCGCCATGAGTATTCGGAACGTGATACTCCTACCAGGCGCAACCCAGGAGTCTTCCGATCAACGATACTCCTACTAGGAAAGCGATACTTGCCAGGCCACCAGGAGTTTTCCAAGCACGATACTCCTCCCAGGCGCCAGGAGTATTCGGAACGTGATACTCCTACCAGGCGTCAGGAGTATTCCGATCACGATACTCCTCCTAGGAGAAACGATACTCTGCCAGGCGCCAGCAGTATTCCGAGCACGATACTCCTCCCAGGCGCCAGGAGTATTCGGAGCGCGATACTCCTGCCAGGAGTATTCCGAGCACGAGGAGTATTCCGATCGCGATACTCCTCCCAGGCGCCAGGAGTATTCTAGGCAAGATACTCCTGCTTAGCGCCAGGCACTTTCTCCTACAAGAAGAGCCTGACAACCGCCAAGAGTCCTCCAGGCGAAAGGTGAAAGACATTCGAGGCTTCTCCTGATAGGGACGGGAGTTGTCGCACAGGCGGCCGTCGCCCTTGTCAGGATAGTCTTAATGCAATAAAGGCAAGAGCAAGTTCGGCTTTTTCCTGGCAGGGACTCAAGATGTAGCACAGGCTGCCGTAGCCCTTGTCAGGTTAGAGTCGGTACTGCTAAAAGCCCTTCACCTTTCAAAAGGAAGCGCTCTCCTCCGGTTGATCAATCTTCTCCCAACTTGAGGAATGGAAGATAGAGCAGAATTGTGAGAATTAGTTCAGTATTAGTAAGAGGATATTAAAATCATCATCCTCCTAAAAAATAATGCAACCAACCATTTACAGAAAGAGGGGCAATCGTTGGGAAGTTGAACAAGATTCGTACGAGCTCTCAATCATTGATTAGAGGCTCTTCTAGATAAGAAAGGCGTAAAATACGGACTTATCTCCAAGATAATAAAAGCTGGAGAGATTCTCTTCGATCCTCGGTTGTCATTTGCGATCTCTTTCGACTAATACTCATTCGGGTTTATTGACGAAAAGAACGAAGAGAGTAAGATTTCCATTCTTTCTCTGCATGTCGGAAAGGAAAGAATGTCGTAGAAGACTTAGTGTATACGACTACTGAATGACAAGTCATATACGCATACCATAGTTGCCTTTCTGGTTCGCTACGGAATTATCTATATCCTTACAGGATTTTCCTAGTAAGGACTTCGCTTAAAAGGTTTGTTACGACAATACCTACTCAGCTTCGGTATGTAACAAAGGTTGTTTGGCTTAAATTTGCATTATTGAGAGCTTTCGTAGGCTCGAGAATAATTTTATTATATCCCTTCATTGAAGGGAGTAACTGGCAACTCAGAATGAATGCAGCCAGGCAGTGAACGAGACGGCTGTAATCGTAAGCCAATTCAGTACCATCCGGTTCTCGGTCGTGAGCGGTTGGTTACATCTCTCTCTCGTAAGGGATCGAATGGTTCACCGTATATTCCCCCTACAATCAGGGACTTAACCACAAATTGAGGGGATTTTTAAGCAAACATGAATAACATCGTATTTGTTTTGCTAAGGATCTCTCTCTGCCTCGGCGAGGAAAGAATGTAGTAGAAAATTCACCTTAAGATAATGGTTACGGTTAAGCCTTATGCACACACTGTGGTTAAATACAGAATTCCTACTATCCTTACAAGAGTTTCCTAGATGAATGCTGTTTACCACAATGTGACGGTATTATAAAGGATTTTAATTCAGCAGAGCACGATTTAACCTATTTGGAAACAGTCACGGAACGTAGCGATCCTTACCAGGTTCGATGCGGGATTTTGCACGTCCATGAGAACCTTCTTGATCTACGATAATAACGGTTAACGTATGTTTAACATTTATTGGAAAGAGTTGTGAGAACCTGCGGAAAGTATTCACAGATCTTTTCGCAAGGTAGAAGACGAACGAGCTTCTTATAGATTGCTTCCTTTTCCTCGAAACAAGAGAGGTAGCAAGATATGCCATCTTTAATTTAAATAGGGGAATAAACTTTAGTCTTTTTTCCCCTAGTTATATATATTCTTAACAGATATTAAGATAAATGGGCGTCAAAGGAAGAAGATGAATGCATCATTTTGGCAATAAAAAGGTTGGATTCACAGAGGTCACGTTCTTCTCTCAGCATGTGTCGGAAGGTTTTTCTAAGAGAATAGAGATTTTATCGGAATCTATTATAAATATTGGACCTGAAAAACCTATCCACTGAGTCTGTCTGCATGCAGACTGACCAGAAGTAAATATGAATGAGAGGATTTTTCAAGGGAAGCTTGATAATTCCTTCAAATATGTTAAAGACTATAGAGTTGCTGCAGATCGTGCTAGATGGAAAGGGAAAACTGTCCTCTTCCGATACCTCTGTGAACCACATAATGGTTTTCTTCACTTTCAGGGGGAAGAATCACCTTGGTATTTTATGCTATCAATGAACACAGTAAAAAGATATACTCTGTCTCGACAAAGAATATTAGAGATAGTAGAGAATTAAGATCTTCGGGATCTTATACAATACCTCTATACGATAAGAGTAGGAGATCTTATACTTAGAATGGGATCTTAATTTGGGCCTCAGATTCCGTGTTCCGACAAGATGGAACTGCTCCTCATCAAATGTTTCTCTTGGTCCTAAACGATCAAAAGGACAAGTGAAATTTTGAGGCTTTAGAATCCGGAATCAAATTCTATGAAGACTCGGCAATGGGTTCTGGCCAGCATAGTATGTTTGGCAAAAGAACTAAAGCCTTTTATTCCTGGATCAACGCTTTCAGATATAGGTTTCGTTGTCCAGGTAATGTATTGATGTTGTCATCTACGGAAGAAGACAAGGTTTAAACGTTTACTTACAGAGTCTTGGGAACGCGATGAGAGCTCAAACTACTTCCCAAAAGGTTCAGAGAGATACATTAAAGAGCTAGAAATCAGGAGTCCTACCAATTTCAGCTCAGAATCTCTTCAAACTTCCAGGCTCCTTCCCTTCCTTCGGGCAAGGATAGGGAAGCTTCTGCAACGAGAAAACTCATCAACATTTAGGAGGAGAACTCGTTAGCAACGGAAGTATTCAATAAGGATCCTCCTCGGAGGAAGACTTGTCTCTCGGACTTTTAGATTTCCTATCGTCTACTGGATGTAGCTGACTAAAATCACCTCCCCTTGCCGGAAAGGCCAAAAGCTCAAAGTGAAAGAATTTCTTCCACCCTTCTCCAGTCTCCTGATAAACGATGGTGGATCTTCAGGACTTTCGGACAATGTAGCGCCAGTCAGGCGCCAAATGCCAAAACAGGCGTGAAGACGCCAGAGAAAGACAGTCAATATGAACACTGTCGTTGTCTGATGAGGAGAAGGAGCGGGCCTCCAACCTGGTGCAGTGCGCTAGAGGCGAACAAATCGGGAAAAAGTGTCCGATGTGGACATCGCCAGTTTTCCTCGAGACTCTTAACAAGCTCGAAGCTCCAGCAAGTGGGGAGAAGTCAGCCACGCGCCAGGCGCGAGGCTCCAAACAGGCGCAAGGCTCTGGCAAGGTGCGAGGCACCAGCCAGGCGCGAGGCGCCAGGCAAACAGGATGCGCCAGCCAGGCGCAAGGAGCCAGGCTAGGCGCAAGGCGCCAGCCAGGGCGAGGCGCCAACCAGGTGCAAAGCGCCAGCCAGGCGCAAGCCAGGCTCTAGGCTTCATCCAGATGAGATCCAGTTCAAAGAAAGTCCTAATCTTCTTTGAAACAATGGTGATCTCTAAAGCACTTCATAAGTGACTTGATGATACCTTCAAACAGCTGAGAATTTAAAAGCTCATGAAGTGCGAGCTTTTGCAAATTCTTGTTCTTTTCGTAACAATATGTCAGGAAGACATATTAGCTTTAACATATGAGAGATGCAACGATGTGTTGACTGCTCATTACACGAAGGACGTCAAGTTAACCTATGAGAGATCCTTCTCTCTTGTTTTATACGTGTCAGCGGATACGTTGCTGGGATAAGGAGCCGACACTGATCCTTTAATAATGAGTTGAATTTATTTTAACTTAGTGAATTTTATTGAGGTTTGAAAGGAGTTTGGGGGATAACTCTTTTTCAATTCTAGCGCGAACCCTCATGTTAGGAACAGGTGATCGGGATCGGTGTTGCGCTCCTTAGTTATGCCAATAGGCATAGGCATATTGTCATATAAGCGGATTAGCACCCATTGACAAATGCCAATTAGGCTCGACCGAGTAAGTGGATAAGACCCCATCGGTAGACCCACAAGAACTCTTGGCCACAGATCACTATCTTGCTAAGGCTCTTGAGACGAAGCAGACTCCTATGCAATAGCTAGGAAGTCGACCCTTCGTCTAGAAACACAGAGGAACCAAGGTCTATAAATACCTACAACATATGTTGTTTACCTGTCTAGTCAGTAGTTAGCTGTCTCTTGCCCTCCACCAAAGGGTGTCAATCAGCTATGTATATATCTGACTGTAAGTTTGAATGTATGAAAATTATATTGTTATGATACAATAAAGTTTCATACATACTACCTGGCAGATATATACGATTGAAGACCCACCCAGCCTCCCCGCAGGAGACAGGTGGAAGAGAGAATCTGATTAGAAAACGGGAATGGTTCCTAGTCCTGCCACCCAGCGGCAGGCCGGTAGATCACCTGACCTACCTGTAGCGTGTGCCGCGAAATTCGAATTTCTGTTGGGGACGACGGAGTCGATAGCTATGTATATATCTGCCAGGTAAGTATGTATGAAACTTTATTGTATCATAACAATATCATTTTATCTTAAAAACCAACTTACAAACAATTCAAGTTATGAACAGCTGTCCAGAACGTGACTTGTTTGTAAGTCGGTTAGTGACTGTATAGGGTTACTGCTCTACTTAGTGTCCTAAAATGCTTTCAACAAAATATTATAAGGTGTTCCTTTCTATCATGATGCAAATATCGCTTGTCAAACTACGTACCAGGCAACAGAAATAACATTTGTTCCGATACATAATACAAACCCTTCGGTCCTTTACAATAGGAAGGTAACTAGCGGCAACTGGAACAGTCGTAAGCTTTGAACAAGGGAGTTCGGTAGTCAACTGCCTGTCCGACAGTGCGCGCGGCGCGCGACTGGGAGGTGAAGAATCACTTTTGCCTTCGGCCGCGTTGGTGGAAGACGTGTTTGTCATCGCTCTCTGCCCGCTTCTTCGTCGTATGCTTTTGTTGTGTTTCTTCAACTTGGTTTGTTTGTGTAGCGAAAGTTTACTGTAAGTACATGTGACTTTCTTTATTACATTTAATTAATTATAGAATCTCGTGAATTGGAGCGGTCCCCGCGCCCCCCCATCAGCCGCAGAGTTTGCCCTGGTGTGGAGGGCCGTAAGTGTGTGGTCTTTAGCTCCTTTCCCGAGGTCGATCCCCATGTGTATTGTGCCCGGTGCCGGGGGAGCGTGAATGCTCTCGGCCCTAGCCCTGTAATGTTTGTGTAAATTGGCCGGAGGTGCAGTGGGTGCTGTGAGGGTAGGAGGAAGAAGCGTAAGCCTGTCAAGGAGTCGTCGGAAAGCTCTCCAGCGACTCCCTTGGTCACAGACACTTCGTCTTCCTTCCTGCCCCCGGCTCAGCTCCTGCGTATGGCTCCTTCCCCTTCCGGGGGGGGGGGGGGGGGGGGGGGGGGGGTGTTCTTGGTCCTTCTCTTCGCCTGATCTGTCGAGCGTAGAGGAGGGGGTGAGATACCCCAACGTGCAACTGTATTCGGGGTCTTCCGTTCGCTCAGGGTGGGGCTGCCCCCCCCCCCCCCCCCCCCCACGCGCGCATGGGGGAACCCCTCATAATAACCCAATTGTTGCTTCCTCAGGTGCTCCTGCTGCGGGCGACGACCTCGGCCAGGTGTGGTTCTCACTGGGGCTCCAGGGCACGCTGAGCGTCCTGGGGCTGCTTCATCATCTGGCGGGTGCTGTTCCGGTCACCCATGGAGTGGTGACCACTACCACCACCACTGTCTCGACCCCAGGGTACGCCTCCCCTCCTCACCTGGTCTACACTCCACACGTGATGACGGTGACTCCTACGGCTGCTGTGCAGGCCCTGATCACTGCCGTGCCGAGGAGAGGCGTGCCTCCCCCTCCTGGGTTTTTCGCTCTGCCAGCCCCTGACTTTCGGTGCCCGAAGAACTCGCCCCTGGACCTGCCGCCGGTACCCAGGATGTCGCTGGCTGCTGCCCCGTCTCCTGCCGTACCTGCCGCTCCTGCTTTTCCTGCTGTTCCTGCCCTGCTGAGCCAGTCCCTGCCGACGTCGTTCCAGCCGGTGGTGTTGTTGCCCCAGTCGCAGGTCCTTCCGGACAGGTGCAGCCGGGCCGTGTTGCTTCGGCAATAGCCCCGGCTCCATCCTGGATGGAGGACCTAAGGTCTGTCCTGAGGGAGCTGACGAAGAAGAAGAAGAAGAAGAAGAAGAGGAAGGTGGTGTCGTCGTCTTCTTCGTCGCCTGCTGCCGCCTCTTCCCCTTCGACTTCCAAGGCTTCCAAGCCGAAGAAGAAGAAGGCTGCCTCCTCCCCCACTAAGAAGTCTACCTCGGGAACTTCTAAGGGCCCGTCTCACTCCGGTGGGACGGGGGGTTCTTCCGCTGGTCCTCCTGCTCCTTCGGGAGCGGGGCCCGTCTCTCCTTCCGCAAGGAAGAAGACGGGGACCAGAGGGGTACCGGCTAACACCGGTACTTCCTCGCCTGGTGCTAAAGGCCGTACCTCTACACCAGGTTCCGGCTCGGCCTCTTGTTCGCGAGAGGTACTGAGTGTACGGTCTCCTGCGGGCGACTGTGCAGCCAAGGCTTAGGCGTCCGAGTTCGCTCAGCGCCAGGACCGAGGCACGGAGCAGAAGGCTGGCGAGAGCCGCCCAGGTGACTCTCGCCCGGCAAGCGATTGCTCTCGTAGCGACCAACTGGCTACCAGGGTTGACGGGCCGGTCCTTGACCGGTCACGGGCTGAGGCTGGGAAGAGGTCCCCTCAATTGCAGGAACCAGCCCCGGCTGGTTCCAGCGGTTCGACGCGCCGTGAGGACAGGCACTGGTCCCACCGCGACAGTGGTCTCTGCAGGTCCCCTGACCGCCGCTTCCACCGGGACCAGACGGATAGGGGGACCAGCAGCTGCTCCTCTGACGCACGGGACTGGGGCCGCTGTTCTTGGTCCAGCTGCTCTCCCCAGGAGAGCCGTGTGACCAGGCCTGCAGCTCGATCTCCACCGCAGGTTGGCGATCACCTGCAGCCCCCCCATGCACACCGGTTCTGCCAGTGAGCGAGGGGGGAGCATCAGGTCTTCCTCTCCAGTTCCTTCAAGTTCCTCGGGCTACACCGGGAAGGGCGAGGCGACAAGGAGTGATCGTGAGGGGCGCGCTCTTTACGGTCCCGCCACAACGCCCTACGAGCCAGGCACGGTCCTCGGACCGACCAGGTCGTACGCGCAAGTGGCAGGAGGAGACCGGGAGGGGTCTGTCACTGTTCCTCCTTCTGAAGGAGGAGGGTCTCGGGAGGTGTTCTTGCTGGAGTGGCTTGACGGTCCTACTCCTCAAGACGTGGTCACTCCCGAGATCCAGAGGAATTTTGCAGCGGTTATTGCGCTGATTCGTCAGCACAACGACCTCGGGGAAGGATCGCCACTCCCACCTTCTGAGCCCACGTCCCGGCTCGAGTTGTTCTTGGGGCCTAAGAAGGAACCCAGGGCGACGGTGGGTCTGCTGAGATCAGAGCTGGCCGACTCGGTGCTGGGCCAGGTGGACTCTCTCGTCTCCGGACAAGAGGGTTAGCTACGGTCCGGCAGGTCGTCTAAGCTACTTCCCCTGCCTCTACTGCGACAGAGGAAGTTCTACGAGCCAACCGAGGATCCGATGCTACCCAAACAGGTTAACCCGGAGCTAGCTAGGCTAACTCCGGGGGTGTCTCTACAGCAGCTCCTGTCGGAGAACCTGTGGTTCTCTCAACAAGTGGCACTTGCTCTGGAATCCACCGCCATGGCGGCTTTCCAGGCAGTCTCCTGGCTGGACCTGTGGTCCCTCACAGTGTCCAAGGTCACGGCCACCTCTGGGAATATCACTCCTGAAGGTGACCCAGCTTTCGGGAGACTTTGCCAGTCTGGGGGTAGGGCCATCTCCTACCTCGCCCACCAGACGGTAAACCTGTGGGCCAACCTGGTACTTAGGCGTAGGGACGCAGTCCTCACCCGAGTGTCCAGGGCGGCTGGGCATGAGGCAGGCATTGGGCCTTCGCAACGGACCAGTGCGGAGTTCCTCCTCTCTCATCCCAGGAGAGATAGTGGACGCTGCGGTGGAACGACGGCACACTGGTGACAGTGACCGTCTGGTACACCAGGCAGTATCGAAGGCTTCTGGGCAGCCTCGATCAGCTGCGGCCAAACCCAAGAGCTTGGTTAGCGCTTCCTTGGCTGCTAAGACGGTTGCTTCGCCTAAGCCCCGAGGAAAGACTCTGCCTTCGACTTCTGCCAGGGGAGGTCGCTATCAGCCCCCTCCCAGCCCTCCTTTCCACGAGGAGGAGCAGGGAAGAAGTCGAAGAGAGGCGGGAAACGCTAGGGACGGCGTTCCCCCTCACCTGCTGCCGGAAGTTGGGGGGGTGCCTGGCAAGCCATTGGGCAACATGGCAGCGCTACGGTGCGGAGACCTGGATAGTAGACGTCCTTCGGGAGGGATATCTAATACCCTTCGAGTCTCGGCCACCCCTCACCTCCAACCCGGTCCATCTTCAGACCTACGTTCCTGGAACATCAAGGACGTAGCCCTTCGACAGGAAGTCAAGACCGTGCTGAGCAAGGGAGCTGTGGAGATCGTCAGGGATCAGTCACCGGGCTTCTACAGCCGCCTTTTCCTGGTGGAGAAGTCTAGGGGGGCTGGCGCCTGGTGATAGATCTCTCTCCCCTGAACCGATTCATTTGCCAGTCTCGGTTCACGATGGAGACGGCACGTTCATGCTCGACTCTATCAGGAAGAACGATTTCATGCTTTCAGTGGATTTGAAGGACGCATATTTCCAGATACCCGGCCATCAATCCTCCAGGAAGTACCTCCGCTTCATCCTCGACAGGACGGTGTACCAATTCAGGGCACTTTGCTTGGTCTCTCACCCGCCCCACAGGTGTTCACGCGAGTGTTCATGCTGGTGTCTGCTTGGGCCCACTCGTCTGGGATACGTCTTCTGAGGTATCTCAACGACTGGTTAGTCCTGAGTTGCTACGGGACAGGGATTGACTTCTCGAGTTCTGCCGCAATCTAGGGATCGTGGTGAACTTCGAGAAGTCCGACCTCGAACCCAAGCAGAGGATGAAGTACCTGGGTATGCTGATCAACACGGTAGCAGGGCGAGTCTTCCCCGCAGACTCGTGGATCAGCAGATTCAGAGAGGCAGCCGACTGGTTCCTGTCTCGGCAGGAACAGTCAGCTCAGCAGTGGCAGGTTGTGATCAACCACCTGTCGTCACTCGAGAAGTTAGTCCCTCACGGGCGTCTTCACCTGCGGTCTCTTCAGTGGAGACTAAAGGAGAGTTGGTCACAGGCAGAGGACCCACTGTACTTCCCCGTGTCCCTCACGGAGGAGGTGAGGCAGGACCTAGCCTGGTGGCTGGACGACAGGAACCTCTTAAGAGGAGTGCCTCTCAGCACTCCCCCCCCAGAGATGTTGCTGTTCTCAGACACATCACCCTCAGGGATGGGGCGCACACCCGGAGGAGTTGCTGACTGCAGGAGTGTGGGACCATCATGACAAGCACCTCCACATCAATGTCCTGGAGCTCAAGGCAGCGTTCCTTGCTCTCCAAGAGTTCCGGGACTGCTTGATGGGACACTTGGTGGTGTTGATGTGCGACAACACCACGGTAGTGGCATACGTCAACAAACGGGGGACCTAGTGTCCCTCCCGTTGCACCAGTTGACGCTGCAGGTGCAAGAGTGGGCCGTGGCTCACTCAGTAGAGCTGTCAGCCCGCTACATTCCAGGCAAGAGGAATGTAGTAGCAGACAAGCTCAACCGTCGGAATCAGGTGATAGGGACCGAATGGTCCCTACACTCAGACGTGGCGGAAAGGCTCTTCATCCTGTGGGGGCGTCCAGTTGTGGATCTGTTCGCCACCCGGCACAACAGGAAACTTCAGGTTTTCTTTTCAGCTGTGCCGGACCCATGGGCAGCTGCAGAGGATGCTCTTCAACACCCGTGGGACAACCTCTTCGCGTACGCCTTTCCCCCGTTCTGCCTGATTCGCAAGGTGATCAGCCGAGTGCTGGCCACACCGGAATCTCAGGATGATCCTGGTGGCTCCTGCCATTTGGTATCCGGACCTGCTGGCTCTGCTTTTAGAAACACCGAGAGAGACTCCCCCTTGGCACAACCTTCTCATTCAGACACGCGTAGACGGTACCACCGGACAGTCCAGTCTCTACATCTTCATGGCTGGCTGTTATCCACCATCTCTTGCGAGCGAAAGGCTTTTCTCGCAGAGCAGCAGCAGAGATGGCTGGACACGTCAGACAGTCCTCTGCAGCTGTGTACCAGGGAAAGTGGGCCGTCTTCTGTGGTTGGTGTCGTAGACGGGGTCTATCTCCTCTCAGAGCTTCTCTTCAGCAGGTAGCGGATTTCCTCGTTTTTCTTCGCCGAGACAAGCTCCTCTCTGTCCCCACAGTCAAAGGATATAGAGCCGCCCTGGGCCTGGTCCTGAAACTGAGGGGAGTGGATATCTCGGATTCATTCGAGATCTCCTTGCTTATGAGGAGCTTTGAGAGGTCTTGCCCACCCAGGGAACTCAGGCCCCCGGGGTGGGATGTGACTCTCGTCCTTAGGAGCCTGACTCGAAGACCCTTTGAGCCACTCCGAGAGTCGTCAGACAGGGATCTGACCCTCAAGACCCTCTTCTTGCTGGCCCTGGCATCGGCAAAGAGAGTAGGGGAACTTCATGGTCTTTCCTTTGACGTAAAACATATCAGGGGATGGGGATCTGTGATGCTCGATTTCATCCTGAACTTCGTAGCTAAGACTCGGAATCCGTCGGTCCCTGACGATCGGTTTTAGTCTATCACAATCCCCTCCCTAATGGATTTCACCGACAACGATACGGATGAGATGCTGCTTTGTCCTGTGAGGGCGCTACGGCACTATCTGAAGAGAACTCGGCACCTCAGGCCTGAGTGTCGACACCTCTTCGTTAGCACTGGGGTGACCAAGAAAGAAGTATCCAAGAACACTTTCTTTCTGGCTGCGTGAGGTAATCAGGAGGGCGTACGAAGCTGATGGTAGCAACGACATCCGTACCCTTCGTCCGAGAGCCCACGAAGTCAGAGGTATTGGTTCTTCCCTTGCGTTCCGCAAGAACTTTTCCGTGGCGCAGGTCCTGAAGGCAGGGGTCTGGTCTAACCATACCACCTTCACCTCCTTCTACCTTTGGGATATTGCCCACAGGTCCTTGGACACTTTCCTTGGGAACCGTGGTGGCTGCTCAACATGTTGTGTAGCTTACCCAGCACCCGAGTGGACAGACCAGCATCGAATCCTGGTGTGACTGCATGAATGGATGAGTGAATGAGAGTGTGACTGGCTTCTCTTCCCCATCTTTTTCTCCCCCTCTACCTGTGGGCAGAGGGATGCGGTCGTCACTTCGTTGGAGCAGGATAAGATGCAGGTAAGCTACTCGACCGAGCCCCATCCTATCCCTTTCATTAGGGATAGGAGCGAATATCCACCACTTCCCCGAACAAAGGGGGGGGAAGTGGAAGCCAACAAGAGACAAATCCATGACTTTATATTGCCTCTTGCAATAGGAACAAGTTCTTGCTTGCTAATTTTAAGAGGTAAGCTTGCGTCCCTCTTATTACTTTGGTCCAGAGGTCTGACCATTGATCCTGCGGTACATACCCCGATCATTGGGCAGAGGCTAGGATCCCTCCCTCTGCTCTTATGACCAGGGAGGGAATCCAAGGTTGGGCGAACACCAGTCTGTTCTTAAGACTCAGATTCCTCCCACCAAGAAGTGAGTCTTCCTATTGTAAAGGACCGAGGGTTTGTATTACGTATCAGAACAAATGGCAATTTGTCGAAAATTGCATTTTTCCTAACTATACAAACCTGAGGTCCTTACACATAGTCCCACCTCATGCCACCCCTCACTCTGCCTTTTTTCCTGGGCCTAAAGCAAAAGTGATTCTTCACCTCCCAGTCGTGTGGCGCGCGCACTGTCGGACAGGCAGTTAACTACCGAACTCCCTTGTTCGAAGCTTACGACCGTTCCAGCTGCCGCTAGTTACCTTCCTATTGTAAAGGACCTCAGGTTTGTATAGTTAGGAAAAATGCAATTTTACGTATGCAACTTACCTGGTAGTTACATATAGCTGTAGTCTCTTGACGTCACGGCAGAATTTCGAATTTCACGGCAGCGCTAATTGACTGGTCAGGTGATTCCCGTACCCCCTTCCTCTACCGGGGAATGTAGAACTACCACAACTAAACCTCAGAATTTTTCTGCTGTCATAACCGGAACACCGGTTTTGTTTGGTGGAATTTCTTTGCTTTTTCACGACGGATACTCATCGATTTGGTGACGTACTCTTTGTGATTTGGCTTTCAGGCAGTTGCTATTTATCTTTATTTAGCCAGATAGGCAATAATTATGTGATTTTCATCAGGGTTTAAATTTATAATGTCAGATTCGGGATCTCACTTTAGGGTTTGCAGCAAGGGTTGCAAAACCAGGTTACTTAAAGCTAGGTTAGACCCACACACTTTGTGAGCTAATTGCAGAGGTCAGAACTGTAGCAAAAGTTTAACATGTGATGAATGTAAGGATTTGACTGATAAAGGCTGGAAGGAGTTAGACAGTTATATGAGAAAGCTAAAAAAAGATAAATTAAGGAAACTTCATCTAGGACTTCTTCCTTAGCTTCTCAGGAATTAGAAAGTCAGGATTTTCCTTGTTCTATGTCTAACCCAGATCTGCCTAACATATTACCTGACCCTGACACCGTTGTTCCCGAACCCGACACCATTGCCAGCTTCGGGAACAGATGGATTTAAGATTTAGCGTGCTTGTGGCAGCAATGGATAGATTAGGAGAATCTGTGTATACTTTGATGCTAGATAAGAGTAAGAAAAGTGTTGTGTTAAGTGATAGTGCAGTGGAGGAGGCGGCTGTTCGGTCCTCTCGTTCTCCTAGGCCTGGGCCCCTGCCAAACTCCCCGGATATTGGGAGGAGGCATGCCGAAAGCTGAAGGGAGACGAGCGGAATTGAACCAGAGCAGTCGTCCCCTCAGACGATTCTGCCGCAATTTCAGCTGAGGAAGAAGAGCAATGCTATAAAGGTGTACAAGGAGTATCGCAGAAGTGTCTTTCGTCTTCTTCGAGCGCAAACGATTTGCCTCGCAGAGGTTGGAGGTTTAAGGACGAATCTCGTACACTAAAGAGAACGAGACAAGTTTTTCCAGCCGCAATTCCCAAGAAGAAGATCGCGGCTTCTGTGTAAGAGCCGTCGTGTAGTTTTTGGGAGGCGCCGGAAGCGTTCTCTTCGACTTCTGAGGAAGTAGAGAGATCGATGTTTAAGAAGAGTAGGAAGCATAAGTCTTCCAGTCGTGAGGTGACTGATAAGTGCCAGTCTGATGTACCTAGTCAAGAGAAGGAACTTACGCGAGTAGAGCGTTCACCTTTGGAGAATAGAGATGATTCGGATTCAATTTCTGGTCATAATATCAATAAGCGCCAGCCTGATGACACGACAACCGTGTTACACCAGATGCCATACACCAGACGCCTAAGCGCCTGGCTTCTCAAGAAGCAGCCGCTAAACGCCAAGCTACCAGACGCACGGATTCGGACTAGGTAGCCGCAAGGCGCCTACCTCCCAAGCGCTTGGATAAGGTAGTGTACAGAAGCAGGCGCCAGGATCCCAGTAGGATCCCTTCTCCTGCTAGGCGCTCTTCAGTGTACAGAAGCGCCTCTCCTGACAGGCGCCAGGATCCCAGCAGGATCTTTTCTCCTGCTAGGCGCTCTCCAGAAGACAGAAGCACCTCTCCGGACAGGCGCTAGACTAGCAGCAAGCGCCCTACTCCTGCCAGGCGCTCTTCAGTTGATAGAAGTGCTTCTCCTTCGCAGAGTTCCTCCCCTAGGAAGCGCTCTTCTCCTGCGGTTGTGTTGGAAGAGGTTTCTGAAGACGATAATTATTATGATATTCGGGAATCTCGCCAAATGCTCGAATTCTTGGAATAGGTTCTGTCATGTAAGTGGGTAAGCCCCCATTGACAAGATCCAAAAAGGCTTTGTCATGTAAGTGGGCTAGTCCCCATTGACAAAGATCTTAATAAGGCTCTGTCGCGTAAGCGGGTAAGCCCCCATTGACAAGATTCAGAAGAGCTCTCAGTTATAGGTCACTACCTCGCTGAGGCTCTTTAGGCAAAGCAGACTCATAGACAGTGTCCATGAAGTCTTCTGCCCAATAAGATAAGAAGATTGAACTGTCGTCTTCGGTACTCTGTTCACTATTGAAGCTTTCTTTCGGGAAAGACTTCTTCATTTTCTTGACTAGAGAACGAAGGCGGTCGATCTCCAATCCTTACTCTCATTCCTCGTAGGGAAAAGAATGTAGGATGGAGGTAGTTATACAGAAACCTACAAAAATACTACGTATTTTACCTTCGCAACATGATTCTGTTAAGCAGTTGAACTGTCCGGGGTGTAGGCGCATACCGTAGTTAGCTCTACGGATGGCGACCAAGACATCTAGTATCCTAATTGAACTGCTAATTGGGCCTTTTGTATTTAGCAAAATCCGTTTCGCTTAAATATAATTGCTCGAGCATATTTTTATGCTTGATGGTTCTAGCCGAACGCATTCCTTCGTGGAATGGATTACATGGCAACTCAGGATGACGAGTTGGCGAGAGCTAACCGTGTATGAGTCTGCTCTGCTGTCACTGCGATATCAGCTCAGTACCAGCTGGCTCTCCGAGATGTACGGTCGGTTTTGCTTTCTCTCTCCCCTGCAATGATTGGCTGCGAACCGTATCTCTGACCCAACAATCACGGACTTAGGTCTCTGATTAACGGGATTTCTCGCATACATGAATGACCATCTACTGCTGATGCTCGGTTTCATCGCCTTCGACATTGCAAAAAATTTTCAACAGAGATCTCTCGACTTCTTTTTTTTTTCTGTTTGCCGCACTGTAGCAGAAGTCTGTACTAGTCTACTGCTGGATCGCACTGCGATAATGCGGAATGTTTTTTCTTCAGACATCGGAGTTTGTCTTAAAAAAAATATCTCGTATTCGTAGGTGTGCAATTGTTCATTGTTCACCCCGAATTAACAGATGTATTGGAAGACATCGCCTATTCCCAGGCCTGACAGCTCTGCTTCCAAATGTTCAACCCATGAGAAGCAGTTCTT
Source organism: Macrobrachium nipponense (assembly GCF_015104395.2). Taxonomy (NCBI): domain Eukaryota; kingdom Metazoa; phylum Arthropoda; class Malacostraca; order Decapoda; family Palaemonidae; genus Macrobrachium; species Macrobrachium nipponense. The sequence continues at coordinate 12,940,863 of NC_061091.1, read as the reverse complement.
CAGGCAGTATTTCCCAGGGTTTTTTCATTACTGAAAACTCCCCGCTTTCATAGCAATTACGACTTCTCACCGGACAGCAATGAAATAGAGGATAGCGTTTTCAGTCATTGGTAAGCACGGGTTCAGAATCTTGAGAATCTTTCTCTCGATTCGGCTGTGAAGAAGTATGTTGCATTCTCTGTCCTCCTTCGTCTTCTACGGCACATAGTGTTGTTTCTCCTTAGTTGAGATTCAACTACTATGAGAATGTCTTGCCATCAGGAACCTCGGTCTCTAAAAGGCAATTGACTTTCACCTGTTGGGCACATGCCTTAACAGAATCATCACCTCGCCGTCCGGCTTCGGTGACAAATAAATATACGTTTTTGATGGTCTCTCGGCATAGCCCTTCAAAGGCGAAGGTCACGTGACTTGCTCGGATTCTTGGACAACTTACCTCGATACCAAACGCAGTCAGTCGGCAGCTGTCAGAGCGCCCGTGTCAGTTACGAACTACCGTGTAGACTTAGTTCGAGTGTACCAAGAACTTCACTGCGGACACCTTCCCGAGCCTGGAAGGGTTAAAAAGGAGCTGAGTTGGTGGTTTTCCCCACTCAGAATGAAGAAGGACTTGTCCCTCTTTCTAAAAACGCGGAACCGCGCAACCTAGTGTCGTTCTCAGAAGCCCTCAAGTCGGATGGGGAGGCAACACTAGGGGGCGAACTAGGTCCGTTCTCAGAGAAGCCTCAGAGTCGGGATGGGGAGCAACACTAGGGGCGAAAGAAGTGTCAGGCACCTGGAAGGGGGACCAGGTGAACTGGCACATCAACAAGAAGGAGTTGAATACAGTCTTCCTGGCCCTGAGGAGTTTCGAACCACAAGTCAGAGGCTCGGTGGTCCAGGTCAACTCGGACAACACCACGGCTCTGGCATATATAAGGAAACAGGGAGGGACTCATTACGTCTCCCTGTACGAAACAGCAAGAGACCGGTTGCTGTGGGCAGAGGAGAGAGAAAATTAAAACACTTCTCACAGATTTGTTCAGGGAGAGAAGAAACGTAAGGGCGGACCTGCTGAGCAGGAGAGATCAAGTCCTCCCCACAGAATGGACTCTCCATCAAGACGTTTGCCAGATGTTGTGGAGCCTTTGGGGGCAGACCACACTTAGACCTTTTTTGCCAAGAATTAGAACAAGAGACTGGACAACTTTTACTCCTCTATTTCAGATCTAAGAGCAATAACGGTAGACGCACTCCTTCTAGACTGGATAGGGATAGACGGCTACGCGTTTCCCCCATTCAAGATTTTGGGGGAAGTATTGTGAAAGTTCGTCCCCTCAACACGAACGAAAACTAACTCTGGTCGTTCCCTTTTGGCCCGCTCAGGAAAGGTTCACAGAGGTAACTGGGAATAGGACAGTGGACTTCCCCAGATCTCTTCCACTCCAGGAGAGATCTGCTCAGACAACCCCCACTTTGACAGGTTTCACTAAACCTACCCGCTCTCTGCCTGACTACCTTCAGACTATCGAGAGATTTGTCAGAGCGAGAGGCTTTTCGCGCAAGGCTGCTAGCTCGATCGCCAGAGCCCGCAGGTCATCAACCTTGCAAGTCTACCAGTCGAAGTGGGAAGTGTTTCGTAGATGGTGCAGGACAAAGAAATTATCCACATCCAATACCTCTGTGACCATAATTGCTGACTTCCTTCTCTTTTTAAGAGAAGAATGCAGCTTACTGTCTCTACGATTTAAACGTTATTGTAGCAGCTATCCGCGGTGTTTCAGTAACAGGGGACTGATATCGCGCAGGTAAGAATTGCATGATCTTATAGATCTTTTGAGCGATAAGATTAGTACTCTAACCGCTAGTTGGAACTTAGATGTGGTTCTCAGTTTTCCTAGTATCAGGACAGTTCGAACCCCTCACATGCGTCTTCGGGAACTCAACCTAAAAGAGTCTGTTTTTTTAGTGCTGGCCGACTGCTAGAAAGAGTTAGCGAGCTTCAGGCTCTGGATGCTAGAGTAGGGTTTAAAGGAGTCGGCAATCTGCTCTTTTAAACCTTGTTCTTAGCGAAGAACGAGAATCCCTCCTAACCCTGGCCTTGAAGTTTTGAGGTCAAAGGGCTCTCACCCTTAGTGGGGAGAGAGATAGAGAGATCCCTGTGCCCTGTCAGGACCCTTAAATTCTGCCTGGAAAGAAGAAAAAAAGAAGATTAAGGGCAACCTAAAGAGTCTCTGGTGTTCTGTCAGAGATCCCAGAAGACCCATTTAAGAACGCTGTGGTGTTCTTTATGAGGAGCGTCATAACAGGCGCATGCGACGTGCGATGATGATCAGTTTAAACTCCTTAGAGTTAAAGCACATGAAGTAAGGGCCATTGCGACATCTCTGGCGTTTCAGAAGAATATGTCGCTGAACAGTATTGTAGCCTCTACATACTGGAGATGCAACTCAGTGTTTGCTTCTCTCTACTTGAGAGACGTGAGAGTGAATTACGATAAGTGCTTCTCGTTGGGGCCCTACGTATCTTTGGTGTTGTTTTTTAAGTTTCTGAGGGTACGGAAGTGTACTAGTGGTACCCTACAGGCCATTTAGGTAAAGGGTAAAAATATTTAGGTTAAGGTGATTCCCATGTTGTTGTCCTTATTGTTTATTGTGTACGGCTCCATGAGCAGACGTATAATTATCGCATGTCAGTCCACGGTTAGCCCTAGACTACATGTAAATGTCTATAGCTTGGCCCTCGGATCCATATATCACGCCAATGCTGGTACACTTCTATAGCTTGGTGCGCGGCTCCATATACCCCGCCAATGCTGGTACGTATATATAGCTTGGCGCACGGTTCCATATACCTCGCCAATGCTGGGTACGTGTCTATAGCTTGACGCAAGGCTCCATGTACTTCGTCAATGCTTTCAAGATCAGCAGACTTAAGAGGCAGTAACCTTCAAGTCAGCTATCTTAAAAGGTAAGGACTAAAAGGGAACTACTAAATTCCAATAGAAATTCCTCATTAAATATGGGTAGCTGCCATGGCCCCACCTCCAAAATGTGCCAATCAGCTATATGTAACTACCAGGTAAGTTGCATACGTAAAAATGATAAAATAATGTTTTACGTATACTACTTACCTGGTAGTTACATTATTAGAGCCCACCCACCTCCCCTCACATGGACAGGTAGGCATCAAAATTCTGAGGTTTAGTTGTGGTAGTTCTACATTCCCCGGTAGAGGGAGGGGGTACGGGAATCACCTGACCAGTCAATTAGCGCTGCCGCAAAATTAGAAATTCTGCCGTGACGTCAGAGACTACAGTTATATGCAACTACCAGGTAAGTATCCGTAAAACATTATTTTATCATAAAAAAGGGATTTTGACGTAGGAAAAATCTATTTCTGGGCGAGGAAGCCGTGTCACTCCGTGAAATGTGTCTTCTTTAGCACTATTTCTAGTAAAATATTGCTATAATACCAGAGAACTGCTAAATTGGACATGTCAGAAGCCTCTGACTCGCTCACCTATATAAAAGGTGTCGGTATTTACAAAACTGGGGCGGAGGTGTTAAACAACTACCCAGCAATCCCAACCCCTAACAATTAGCCCTTTAATCCTTCCATCAAAAGACCCTAAGAAATACGGGGAGCCGACCCATAGGTCCACACCTAGCTACCCTGTTTGAAGGCGTCTGTGACGTCATACTTATCGATAGCATTGAAGCTTGGTGCACAGCAAGGTGGGGGGGGGGGACCAGGGGGGATTTCACTGGGCGACACGGCTTCCCTCGCCCAGGAAATAGATTTTTTCCTACGTCAAAATCCCTTTTCTGGGCTCAGCCGTGTCCGCTCGTGAAATTGTACCAGAGAAAACACAAGCTACATCCCTCTGAAATGAAATACAATTGAACTCAGTTGGGTTAAAAGAATAACAAAAATAGTCTAGAATTGGCAAAAATATAATTTATTATATTTAAAAATACACATATAGCAATAACATGTTTGGCAACAAAATACGCACATAATAAAATAATTACCATAATTTGTTTAAGCGTAACACTATACACCAATTCTAATAACAAAGACATTTGCTGAGGTAGGTAGAATGTTAATGTGGCTGGCGTAATGGAAAAGATTCATATGACACAAGGACAGTACTATATTGATGTTGTAGCAGGAGACACTGGTCTCCCTACAGCTATTGCATGATATTTAAGATCCTCCAAAAGACTTAACTGTAATGCTTTTTGAAAACCGAGGGTGACTTCCAACCAGTATACTTCTTCAGATCATCAAAGTTCATATATTTGAAGAAATTTACAGAAGTTTGCTATAGCCGAATGTCATGCACCATTGGGAAATACCCTGGCTGGCTTCTTGATAAAATACAAAATCTGCTGCCTAATCCCTTTAGAGATATGGTACCACCACCGTTTCTAATGAAAAGGGGGCCTTCGTAATAGTCCTTAAGAGTTTTAACAGGACATAAAGATGGGTCCTGCGGAAGCGGAACAATCTTCCATGGGGACCACCTTACCAAAGGGTCTTCATTCTTAGCCAGAAATTCTTTATTTGGCGAAAGCAACACGTCACCCGAGGAAAGGAACTCTATATGCCCTTGGTCTCTAGATAGATGACAGCTCCGATATCCTGGCACCTGAAGCCAGACTCAATAAAAACAGTGTCTACGCAAAAGGGTTGGTAATCACATTTGAAGTTGTCTGTTTCCGAGGCTAACCTGAGAACATCGTTAAGAAACCATGACACTGACGACGGCCTGTGAATGGGCCGCAGGCGTGCACATGCCCTTGGGATTGAGGTGAAATAAGACTCAGTTAGATTTATACCAAACCCGAGAAGAAAAATCTTTTTCAGAGCTGACTTAGTGGTTGTTATTGTGGCAGCTGCCAAGCCTTGTTCGAATTAAGTCCTGAAGAAGGTTATAGCCACGTTCATTGTCATTACTTTGATATTTGATTCCCTGAGAAATGTAGACAGTTTCTTAACTGCTGAATCATACTGGCGAGTGTAGATTCTCTTTTGTCTGACTCCAAGAACAAAATGTTCTGTTGATCAATGTCCCCTACTCTCCTACCAGCAAACTTCATGAAATCCATAATGTTAGGGTTTTGTGAAGACCTGAGGAATCGAACACAGACCTCGTTTGAACTTGTTGCGACAGCCTCAAGTCCAGGAGAGGGTGAGGACGAAGACCTAGTTCCAGGAGAAGGGGAAACCAATTGCTCTTGGGCCAGTGAGGAGCTATCTATGAGAGCCACCTGACCTCTGAAGGATCTCAACTTGTGCAGCACCTTCAGGAGAAGGTTCACTGGAGGGAATAAATAAACCTTCCTCCACTGGTTCCAATCTATACTCAGGGCGTCCATAGCGTATGCCAGAGGGTCCAGATTTGGGGCTACGTAACAAGGCAGCTTGTGGTTTGCCTCTGTAGCAAACAGATCTACTTCCAGACCCGGTACTCTCCTGCAAACCCTCTTGAAGGATTCCTGGTCCAGTGACCATTCTGACTCCAGGGGGACTGATCGAGACAGTGCATCTGCCACTACATTGTGGACTCCTGCCAGATGGGTAGCCGATAGATGCCAGGTGTTCTTGGCTGCTAGAGAAAAAATTGCTATCATCACGTGGTTCACATGACTTGACTTTGAACCACCTCTGTTTATACAGTGTACCACTACCGCACTGTCGAGAACCAACCTGATATGAGTCTTCTTCGGAGGACTGAGCTTTTTTAAGGTCAGAAACACTGCCATAGCTTCCAGGATGTTGATGTGAAGCTTTTGGAACTGAGGTGACCAAGTTCCCTGAACCTTCTCGTGCTGTGAATAACCTCCCCAACCTGTCAGTGATGCGTCCGTATGCACCACTAGGGACGGGGGAGGGAACTGCAACGGTAACTCTTTGGCTAGATTTGCGGCCTTTGCCCATGGACACAGACGTTTCCTGAGAATCAGAGGTATCCGGGCGAACTTCTCCCGACACTTGTCATTGGCCTTTGAACGCCAAACTCGATTGATGTCCTTGAGCTTGGCTTTCAACAGAACGTCTGTGACTGAGGCAAACTGGAGCGAGCCTAGGATCCTCTCCTGATTCCTTCTCGAAGTCTTTTTGCATTTTAAGAATTGTCTTGTTGCCTTGGCAATCTCCTTCCTCTTCCCTGCTGGAATGGAAAGAGTGTGTGAATCCAAGTCCCAATGGATACCTAGCCACGGGAACTTGGACCCTGGGATCAACCGGGACTTGGCCCTGTTGATCTTGAACCCTATATATTCCAGGAAAGACATGACCTTGTCTGTGGCTTTCATACACTTGTCTTTGGCCATCTCCCAGATTAGCCAGTCGTCTAGGTATGCCACCACCAATATACCCTGAGACCTTAGCTCCTGCACCACTGCCTCCGCCAGTTTCGTGAAAACCCTTGGGGCTATATTCAGCCTGAAGGGCATCACCTTGAAGGAGTAGGCTTCTTTCCCTAGTTTGAAGCCCAGGAATGGTCGGAAGTGCCGAGCTATCGGGACATGATAATAGGCGGCTGTAAGATCTATAGAGGTGGTGACGGCCCCACGGGGAAGTAAGGTCCATACCTGAGAGATGGTCAGCATTTTGAACTTGTCGCAACGAATGTACAAGTTTAAACAGGACAAGTCTAAGATCACCCTCCTTTTGTCGGTCCCTTTCTTTGGGACACTGAATAGACGACCCTGAAATTTCAAGTTCTTTGTCCTGGAGACTGCTCCCTTCTGGAGAAGGTCCGTGGAGTAATCCATCAACTCTTGCGTTGGTTCCTGATAGAAGGTGATGGGTGGAGGAGGACCCTTGATCCAACTCCAGCCTAGGCCCCTGGATACTATGTTTTTCGCCCAACTGCTGAACCCCCAACGATGTCGAAAGAAGTACAGCCTGCCTCCTACCTGAGAAACTTCATTGAGATGATGAGTGTCGGGATCCTCTTCCTGACCTTGCACCTCTAGCTCGCCCTTGGGCTCTGGCTCCTTCACGCTGACGAAAGGATCCTCTAGCCCTGCCACCCCTAGCAACCCTGGTAAAGGGGTGAAATGCCTGACTCTCATAGACCGGGTTAAAAGTGGGCGACACTGAATACTGTGGGGGAACCTGTTGGTTAGTTGACGGCGAAAGGAAGACAAATTGATGCTGTTGCTGAGGCTGAGCCTTAGAAGTCGAAGGCTGGGATACTTGCTGAATTGGTACAGCTTGTAGCACAGGATGCTGTTGCGGAACTTGGAAAGGTTGGAACCTCCTTTGCCCCTTCCTAGCCCTAAAACTGGAGGAAGAAGACTCTAATTTCCTTTTGAAAGGAATGCCCAACGCAACCTTATGCTTTGATTAAGACGTGATTGCCTCATCTGAACCTCGTTTTACTGCCGAAGCTGGAAGAGATCTGCACCAAGATTGAGGAAGCCAGAAGCTTGTTGGGTTTGTGCCTGATTGTAGCCTCAGATAGAACATGCTTCCTGCAATTTCTCCTAGCAACTGCAAAGTTGTACAAGTCACATTGCATGCCCAAAAGTAACGACTTCGCAATGACCTTAAACAGCGGCTCCTGAGCGTACTCCAGAGCCGCCATCTCTGTCATCACTAGGAGTTAAGAGACCTTGCGAGACGTGTCCTAGCATCAAATTCGGCTTGGATCAGTGCGTCTGACAGCTTAGGGAGGTGCTCACTAAACAAGGTGATTGCACAGTCTGGCTTCAGCTTGCCTACCGAGAATGTAGCCGGCAAATCCTCCCACAAATCCTCCCTACCTGGGAGTAGCAATGATGTGGGATCTGTCTCCCTAAGCTGGGGCATGGGCTCTTCCCGAGTCACTGCCTGAAGGGTAAGTTCTGCTACCTTTGATGTAAAAGGTAAGGGGTTCCCGTCATCAGTCGTAAACATCGTGAAAGGGCTTTTAAATGCTGTTATCCTAGTATTTGAGCAGTTCCACTCTTCTAGGCTCCGTATCCATGCTTGCTGAGCCTGATCTCTAGAAAGGATAACAGTCTCCTTGGGGACCTTATCCTCTCTAATCAGAGCTGCCTCTGTAAGCCTAACATAACCTATAAATGGTGGCTGTAACCCTTCGGGAAGAACTCGAAATCCTCGAGTCTACGTGTGCCACAACCTTCTATAGTCAACATCCCGTTGACAAACGGAGCAAAGTTCGCCATCCTCCAAGGATTACCAGGGTGGAACGGAGGAGCGTGGACCCGTCAGGCATGCTCTGACCTTGCACCAAGTTACTAGGAGGTGCCGGAACTGCCGACTCCTGTCTGAGACTGCAATCAGGGAGTCCTGTGCACCTATCTCTTAAAACACTTCTTCAAACCTTGCTGCAACTGAACTGACTAAGCTACCAAGGCTACTGACCTGATTTAAAATATTCTTGTTGAACAGGTCTTGACCAACTAAAGGGGAATCCTCCTGTCCCCCCTGCGGTACCTTATGAGGTATCCGATCCCTAGACATTGATGGAATGGGACTTGTGGGGCAATGGGAAGAATTCCTTCCTTGAGACCTTGGATTTGAAGACTTAGAGAGACTTCAGCCTAGGTTTTTAATAATATGTATGAACCTCTGGCACCTGCCCAGCCTTGGCTTTGTCTCTGATTTGCCTTTAAGCAAGGTTTTACCTGAAGGTTTTTTCTTTAATTTAGGAATCAAGAGAAGGAATGCGACCTGGAAGGGGGCAATCCTCCTGTGAAACCCATGAAGGAATTGGAAGTAGAGGGAGAGGAAGAATCAGATTCATTTGAGGAAAGACCCCGGTGACCAACTAAGCTAGCCTCATTAACACTGTTACCTGTACCCATATCTAGTGTAACGGGGAAATCCTCAACCACTTCAAGTGAGACTCCTTCCAACCCAAGGTCCAGCAACTCTGCCTCATGCTGTTCCATAACTGAATCTTGGATTGATTTGATAATTGGTGCTGGCTACTTTTGGGTCAACGTATCCAGCAGATTCCTGCTGGGAAGATCAAAGCTGCCATATCTTGAGACAGAATATACGGCTTAGCCTTCCCTACATTCCGTCCAAACCCTCCAACCCAGATCTTGAGGGTGGAGAGTGCAGCATCCTTAACAGACTGCTCCGCCTGTAATGCAAGGAATGTGTCAATATCGAGTAAATTCCTTGAACATTATGCTTATAAATGTTTATTAATCAATGTAATTTAATTTAAAGAAGTTTTTATTGTTCATTTATTTTATTTCTTCTTTTTTTTTAATTAATTTTATTGTTTTTTTATTTTTTTTACTCTAATACAAGTAGTGTAATATAATTTCATCACAATATACATAGAACAAGCAGTGCAGTAACTTACCAAAGAGGTAACCTGTTGTACCAAGTCGTAGCAGGCAAAGCAGTTTTCGTGATGCCAGACTACGGAATCAGTAAGCAACACTGCGCACGGGGCATGGCCCTGGCAAACGTCATGGCCGCACGGATCTTGCAGAGTAGCATTACAGCTGGCAATCAGACACTGAGTGGCCAGTAAGTACAAAGATATATAAGAACAATTGCACAAACTTATTAGGATAATTATGATAATAATGTAATATGCCGGAGCATTCCGGACTGAAACAATATAAAATATATATATATTCATATATTTACGTCCCGGGGACTGTGTAAGAAATAAAACAACCCGGAACTGTATGACCCGGGGGGGAATGCATGAAGTAACCCGGGACGGCCACATGAACTCGCAAGTTCCGTGGCAAAACGAAAAGGAAATAAAAATAAAAATAAAAAATGAAAACTAAAATAACATATAATATCTTCGCCCACGGAAGAGTAACTTCCGTAAACATAGCCCTCAACGACTACAGAGAAGCCGGAATCTAAATCCGCCTTATGCGGGGAGGGAATGTTTTAGGCGGATGGATGTAAGCTCCGAGAGCTGAAAGAAGCAGAGCGCAACAAATCCACGGAAACTGAGGCTGAATACGCAGAGCAACCATCAACTCCGTAGGCGGTCGGCTGAGAAGCGACACCCACCAACCTAAGGTCCTGGAGGACCCTCTACACCCCCCCCTCGGCTGATATGAACGGTCGTCAGCGACAACCTGAGCGCGAGGAGCACCCAACTACTGGGGGCCCCACGTGAGGGGGAGGAAGGGAGGGCTGATGGGGTGACGATCACGTGACCAGCGTATTTCCGCGAATAAAGGATCACGAGGAAAACGCAGGCGTAGCCTATGTAGGCTAACCGACCTAACATCCAACATTTACATAGACAAAATAAAATCAATTACTTAAAGCTAAAAGAAAATCATGCTTTAACACGGGGGCGGGGAAATGAAAATAAAATCTCTAAAATATAAAACCGCTATGAAGGCCACTCGATAACGGTGGGCGCAAAAGGGGAAATTCTACTTGCCTACTGACAAAACGATAAGAAACGGCAAGCAGACGAAAAGAGTAAAGGGAAAAATATCTGAATGAAATATACCAAACTTGAAAATAAAAGGGATAACTGTGGATATACGGCGAAGCACGTAACAAAGAAACGTTCTCGAATGCAGACCCCCTTGAAAAACATGAAAATAATGAAAATAACAAAAACATAAACGAAAACAGGATCGACTAAAAACTGCCACCCAAGACATAAATAAAATATGTACTGAAATATCACATGTTACGAGCAGGAAGGAAGCCCACTCGAAACTGGTACAATACAAAGGTACGCCGTAATGGCGACTTGCCGCCGCCCGCTATGGTAAAGTGACGCCTAACAAAACCCTAAATAAAGGCAAAACGGAAGGCAAATTCACTCCCTAAATATTGAAAAAAGCGGAACCAGTACTTAACTTGGGTGAAGAGGCAGATTGACGATCCATAACGAGGGATAATACAAAACAATGAAAAAGAACAGATAGCTTTATACGAGCGTGCAAACACGAGGAGGCTATCGAGAAGTATGTCGTCACAGACGCCTTCAACGGGGTAGCTAGGTGTGACCTATGGGTCGGTTCCCCGTATTTAGGGTCTTTTGATGAGGAAAAGGCTAATTGGAGGGGTTGCTGTGGTAGTGTTTAACACTCGCCCCAGTTTTATTCCGACACCTTTTATATAGGTGAGCGAGTCAGAGGCTTCTGACATGTCCAATTTAGCAGTTCTCTGGTATTATAGCAATATTTTACTAGAAATAGTGCTAAAGAAGACACATTTCATGGAGCGACACGGCTGAGCCCAGAAATACCAATTTGTTCAGACCGCCATGTAGTTTCATCATTTTCATATTTTAAACCAAGCTAACTATTGTAGTTTACCCAGTGTAATTATGGAAATTATGATCTTAAGTTCGACCATCTCTTTATAACACATGTCAGTTTTCCTTTTGAAGAACACATACCTAAAATATCATTCAATTACTCATAGATATTATATAACTTTGCGAATTAATTTTAAAATGCCAAGAACTGTAAATGTTGAGAGATGTAGAGGACATACCTTGTTTGTTTGACGATACTGGACTTTAAAAACGATTTTCATAAATAAAGTATAATTGGTAATTTAAATATTTTTAATGATTATTTATGAATATTGCTCTACCTTCAGACCCATTCCTAAATTAAAAACAAAATTATATTAATATTAGTAGCAGAACTGATTAATATGTAAACTTATAACTTTTAGGTTAATACTGGTTCATTTATGGAAAAATAGTTATATTACCTTCAGATAAGGCTAGTAACTTTGGATTTATACGTACAAAGTATGTTGAAGTTTGAATCTGAGAAATAGAATCTAGCAGTTGTTTTCAGGAATTAAAGAAGTAAATTTATGATTCTGGTATTCATAATTTTTTCTGTTAAGAGTTAACCCTTTGGTTTAGTTATGATGCTTCATCAAAATCCACCCTATAAGTTACGAATGTGGCCTATCATTGTCAAAATTTCAACATGCCATTTTATTCCAGCTTTGACTCTTGATTTGTTGTTTGATTATTTATCAGCATATAAGAATAAATTTTAGGTATTCTGCTTTAAAATGATACCAGAATGGGTATCATAGTAGTATAAATAGTAACTTCACAGATAGTGTGCAAAATAAGATGTTGCTTACCACAGCTCTTTCTCTGGGACAGAGAAAGGCCAGTTGTCAGGGTAAACTAGGAAAATGTCTGATTGTAAAAAAGAAATTAGTTTGCAATATTTTTTCATCACCTTTGTTTGAATTTCCAAGATTCTTTGCTGCAGAGTGAAATAGGCATGACTTGATCCCTTGCTCAGAGTGAAGTAGATTTTTTGTACAAAATGGTGTTGACTCACCTTGATTAGAAGTGAATGAAAAGTTTCCTGTTACTCTTAAATCTATCACTTCCATTATTATTATTTCAATTCTTCATTCCAGGGGGAGTTTGGAAGTAATGTTTGGAGATATGCCATTGAGTATGCAGTCTGCTCAGAGTGTTATGCTTCTTGATGAGTACCATCTGGATCTGTATTATGTTTACTGTCATCTCGCACATTCAGGATGTAAAGTAGTGCGTCATCAACCACATATCAGATTTACAAGTAAGAGATAACAGATATACAGTATTCAATTACAGCATACAGTATTTGGAATGTTACTCCTAAAAATTTTCTATTCAAATTGTTTGTGATTGGTAATAAGAAAATTTAAAATATCTGCCTTCAGTAAGTTTCAGTCAACTTAGTGTATGATGAATCAATAAAGATGCCATAGTTGGCACCTTAGAGAATTACCAGTGTGCCTTGTATGGCACATTGTACACGGTAGTAATGGTTCTTTATAGTTCCCATTCAGCCAGTCTGTTTCCTACTTTCTTAACTTTTCCTCTGGTGTCTTTTGTTTCTTCATATTGAACAATTGTTCAGTTTCTTGAACTTTGTTTTGTCATACTTACCACCTCTTTCAAGAAGAAATCCTTCAGGCAAGCATTAATAGGTTATGGGAATGTGATCCACTTGTATTGTTCAACTAATTGAAATAACAATGATATTTATTGTCATTGTGAGGTGGGGAGTGAGTGAAACCATAAATGCAGTCACAGTAGTCCTGCTATGATTCCTGAGTATATATAGTGGCATATTTGGTATTACTCCTTTTATTCCCTCGGTAACTGATTGGATATACTATGTAGTGTCAGACTGGCATATTGCAAGTGAGAATTTCAGACTCCCAAAGAGGAGGTTTGTCTGTATCGATAATAAGAACAAGTGCCTCAGCGGCGTGGTTGGTATGGTATTAGCGTCCCACCTCGGTGGTCGCGGGGTCGATTCTCGGCCATTCCATTGAGGAGTGAGAGATGTGTATTTCTGGTGATAGAAGTTCACTCTCGACATGGTTTGAAAGTCACGTAAAGCCGTTGGTCCCGTTGCTGAATAACCACTGGTTCCATGCAACGTTAAAGCACCATACAAACAAACAAACAAACAAACAAACAAACAATAATAAGAACAATAATTCACCTGTTGCTTGTTAAAATTCTGATACTTGGTTTAAGTTGTTATTATAGTCATCATATAATATTTTGCCATAAACACGAAGATTGGATTTTCACCCATTCCTCATTTTCCTCGTTATGGACTATATTCCAGTGTTCAACATTTTCCAGTCATGATCTATATCTGAGAGGTTCAGATACATGTTGAGACTGCCCTTACAATGCACAATTTTTTGTGCAGCTTTTTTTTGTTTTTGAATGTTAAAATTGTTTTTGTTTTTCACAGTATTTCCTTTTTCTTGATAGTCTTTAAAAATTATGAAGAAATTGCATTTTTGAAAGTGATAGAACAAGACTCTTTTCAAGTGTATGTTTTAAATTTTAATATGTTACTAGAAATATACTGAAAACTCAAAGCTTTACAAGGACCACTGTCATTGCCAGAGGGAATGAAACGAGTAAAATTTCTATAAGGACAGATTATTTATACTAGGTTCCTGGTTGATCTTTGGACTACCTGATCTTTCATTTTGCAGTTATGCTGCCCATCTGCTGCTCATTGGGAGCTATTAGTCCTAGGTATGGGTTATGAAGATAAAGTACTGTTTATTACATTTATTTAGTCTAAGGAATAAATTGATTATCAGTTTGTCCTGACAGATCTGAAGAGCGTAGGTGCTCTGGTTGAAATCCCAGCAATGTGGGGATGTTATCTTGTTTCTTATATTCACATTATCAGGTCTTTTGTACTCCCTGATGCATCTGTCAAGAATTCTTCTTTTCCCTCATGTAAGCCAAACTGCAGTTATAACTGTTATTGCTAAGGGATTTACAGATAGTATACTGGTAAAATAAAAACACAAATTTGTGTTGTTTATCAGTAAGATTTGTAGTGGCTTTGTCAGATTTAGTGGAGTAGGATAACTTAGTTGTTTTCTCTTTTGTTCATGAAACTTACCTGACAGATATATATACAGTGGGGCATCGCTTATTCACGGATCAGTATTCACGGATCCAGTTAATCACGGGTTTTTTCTTGGACCGTTTCTCATGTTACATCACTGGTATGAATCACTGCATCACAGGTTTGTTGTGCTGCGTATGCGATGTTTTTCGGTAGGCTAACCCTCGGCCGTGGTCCGATAACTACCACATTCATTTAAAGACTCATATAATGATATTAACTGACAATAAAGGTAATAAAACCATTCTCACCTAATATATTATTGTCCTATCTTCGAAATAAATAGCCTATTCAAGGTTTATGTACGACGTTCATTGGTAGGCTAAGCGTAGTTGCAGTGTGATACCACCAACGTACACAAACATTCACATTATGATATTAACTGACAATAAAGGTAATAAAACCATTCTTACCATATATATTATAGTCATATTCTTATAATAAATAGCCTATTTCGAAGAATAATTCCACATCATTGCACTCAACTTATCGTCGGAGTGGCCAGCCACAAAATGTAAGCATATACCTTCACGTTACGAAAATGGGTTATGTATACGGTGCGTTCAAAGCGACATTTTTTGTTTGATAAACAAACTTTTAGAAATTTTAATAGTAGTGGTAGTGTAATTACAGTAGTATAACAAATTAAGGCTAAAATTAATTCGAACTTCATTATTATTTTAAAGGCGTATTCCGTATATAACTTTCTCTGAACAACTGAAGTCATACAAACGCTATTTGTCATAGATTATCGTAAGTATTGCTGTTTGTTATTGGCGACGAAGCGTAAACGAAATACATAAAAGCATTTTTTACCTTATATATTATCGTCATATCTTCATAATAAAAAGGCTATTCGTGGAGTAATTCCATATCAGTGAAATCAATTTTATCTATGCGAGGCCAGCCAGCTGACAAATGTACGTACGTATATGAAAATCAAATTATGGTAGCGTTCACAGCAAGATTATCTTTCGAAATTTTTATAGTACTATTCATGCTACGTCGTAGTAATGTTTGGAATATACGTAATATTAATTTTCAATACAAAATATCATCGTTATTTATGTAGTGAATAATAGTTTTAGAATTATCATACATACACTGCATTGTTATGGGTTTGTGGCAGTGATAACCAAAATAACGTTCTCCTTTAAGTCGTCCATATCTTCATAATAAAAAGGCTATTCGTGAAGTAATTCCCATATCAGTGAAATCAATTTTATCTATGCGAGGCCAGCCAGCTGACAAAATGTAAGTACGTATATGAAAAATCAAATTATGGTAGCGTTCACAGCAAGATTATCTTTCGAAATATTTATAGTACTATTCATGCTACGTAGTATAATGTTTGGAATATATGTAACATTAATTTTCAATACAAAATATCATCGTTATTTTGGTAGTGAATAATAGTTTAGAATTATCATACATACACTGCATTGTTATGGGTTTCTGGCAGTGATAAAACAACCAAAATAACGTTCTCCTTTAAGTCAACGCGTTTAGGAAAAACATGACATAGAATCGACTTTGCGACTTCGTTCACTTTGATATTTTTTAACGATACAATAACTATCATTTGTCTACTACTAAAACCATCTTCACAAGTAATTTTTCGTAAGATATGTGTTGTTACAAAAGCTAGCTTATACATTAAAGGCTTTTATAATTTAAGTCATCTTAGATATACATATGTACCCAAACTCATTATGGGGAAATTTACTACTGTTTCCTCGGATATTGAAATACTTTAGCATCATTCAAACACTTTATAATATAATGCATAAATACTAGGCTATACATATTTACATCGTATACAAATACTACATACAGTTATATACACATACTTTTATATACAAAGTTAACAGTTATATACACATACTTTTATATACAAAATTAATCATATGAGTAGTGATCAGACGACAGCTGTGCACTGGACTACGTACGTACTACTTGAAGATAAAACAAAAACAAAAACAAAAATTTGTTGTTGTTAGTCGCCGGGATAGATTAACATTTTTCCAGAGATTAAAGAGCTGAATTTTGTTTTGAAGGTATGTCAACCGCGTTAGTAAATAGGTATCATCTTCTAAGGAATTTTTTTTTTCTCTTCTTTTTGCGGAAGAATCTTCAAGCCATTTTGCATTCAAAGTAATGAGAAGGAATCATTCTATTCTTCATGAAATCAGTAAAATACTTACACTAATAATAAAAACTAAAAACTACGTACTGTATGCAAAACACATACATCATCGTTAGCTTCGTGTGTGTAAACGTTCATTCTAAGAAATTACAGAGTAGTATAACTAACACCTGATTGGTTGGTTGGTAGCCATGGAGATCTGTTATCCAATGACTGCCCTCTGCTTCTGTTCTATTTATAGACATATGCCATGGATGGCACTAGGTTTGAACGTTACCATGTTTGTGATTTTCGACTGCTGACGGCAAAAATTACTCAATAACTTTTCTTTATATAATTATTCCTTCGTGAAAACAATAATATAATAATGCGGTTTGACATACCTTCAAAACAAAATTCAGCTTTTTAATCTCTGGAAAAATGTTAATCTATCCCAGCGACTAACAACAACAAAATTTTTGTTCGTTTTATCTTCCAAGTAGTACGTACGTAGTCCAGTGCACAGCTGTCGTCTGATCACTACTCATATGATTAACTTTGTATATAAAAGTATGTGTATATAACTGTTAACTTTGTATATAAAAGTATGTATGTGTATATAACTGTATGTAGTATTTGTATACAATGTAAATATGTATAGCCTAGTATTTATGCTTATATTATTAAAGTGTTTGAATGATGCTAAAGTATTTCAATATCCGAGGAAACTAGTAAATTTCCCCACAATGAGTTTGGGTGCATAGTGATATCTAAGATGACTTAAATTATAAAGCCTTTTATGTATAAGCTAGCTTTTGCAACAACACATATCTTACGAAAAATTAACTTATGTGAAGATGGTTTTTAGTAGTACAAATGATAGTTATTGTATCGTTAAAAATATCAAAGTGAACGAAGTCGCAAAGTCGATTCTATGTCATGTTTTTTAACTTTAACGTATAGTGGTATGAAAAACACCAGTGTGTTGTAGCGATACGTAATCACAAAGTACAAATCCTTTTCCCGGACCATCCTCAGAATTTTACGACTCTTCAACTTCAAGATCGATATGGTAAAATATATTATATAGTCATACTTATTGTTAAAATTCACAAGTTGAACTGCAAAACATTATATTTTGATTGTTATGTACATATATTTTTTGTTTTACGGAATGTTTGTTTTGAAAATAATACCTATAGTGAACATATGGTATAATTGTTCCACTATTTTATTATAGGTGATCTTAATTATCACATTCATTTAACAGTATTATATTAATATTTATTTAAAATAAAACAAACTGTAATTATAAATAACAATAATGAAAAACATAAAGGGAAAAAATGTTTTTGCTGCAGTAGTGGTGTTTGTTTGATTATGCATCTGACCTCACATTTCCGAAATCTGAAAAATTCCAAAAACCGAAACATCGGAATGTGTGTTTACTGCACATTTTTTTAAACGCACACAATGTCTACGACTCCAAGGCGTGTTATTTTTACAATTATTTTATTATCTTGGGATTTTTTTTAATCTTGAGATTTTCTATTCAATTCTCGAGATTAATAAGAAAATTACCGTAAATTGACTAGCATCAGCACACATCTGAATGACTCGGCCATTAGCAGGCTAAACCACCAACCTTATGAACTTGCATGATACATGAGATACATGACAAAACACAAAACCACTGTTTATTGGTGAAAATTTGGGGGTTGCACGATATGGGAGATTGCACGTTATTCGAGTATATACGGTATGTGATTTTTTTTAGCCTTTTATGGAACAAAATCTAGCAAGAAATTGCCATTCCCAGTTGGCAACACTGGCCTACTCACGGTTGTTTGTTGTTGTTATGAAATGTGGTGTGCGGCGCGTTCTTTAAATTGTACCCATATAAACGAGTTAATTATGTGGCATCCAAAAGCCCTGATTCTTTTACTCTTATGGAAAGACGCCTAAAGGTCAGATGAAGGTTTTTACGTGGAATATACTATTAACGTGTTGTGACGAAGGGAAGAGATGTTTCGCTGCATACTGTTGGTAGCATTATCGTTATTATATTACTGGATTGCACTGCAAAATCGTCGCCATCTTTTATCAACATAGATGTTGGTGAGTACCCATATGATTTACATAATTTTGATAGTTCTCTTACCACTCATCCTCTCTTTCCTTGTAAAAAAAAAAAGAGGCCCACCATGCGTATGTAGGCTTCTAGCTGTAATCCCTAGGCTAGTAGGCTACATATGTACAGTAGTACATATACTACATTTATTTTTTAAGGCTAATTTTGTACAATAACTTTAAAACTGTCTTGAATTTAGTTTTAGGTGATAGTTGAAAACATATTTGGTGTTTGAACTAAAGTAGGCAGTTATAAACATTGGAATAGTGGTCTTGGGTGGGTTAACTATTAAAGTAGGCAGTTTTAAGCAATTTTTGAGGGGGTTATGGGGGGTCAGGATAACACGGGTAATTTACTTATCACGGGGGGGTTCTGGGCCCTATCCCCCGTGGATAACGAGGCCCCACTGTATAGCTGTATTTTCTGAAGTCCGACAGAATTCAAAAATTCGCGGCACACGCAGTGGGCGGCCAGGTGGTAGTACCCATTCCCGCCGTGGGAGGCGGATATCAGGAACTATTCCCATTTTCTATTCATATTTTTTTCTGTCGCCGGTCGGTAAACAACTGTTTACAGACCTCCGCCTAGGATTTTGAAAACTTCATTAGCCGCTTAAGTATCCTAATTATTCTTTCGATTATTAACTTGGATTTGTGGCTAGGCATACGCTATCGTAAATTTTTTCATTGCATTTGATGTCTGAAGCTAGTTAGCCTAGTTTCAGACTTTGTTGTCTGCATGGTAAGGTGAGGCTACCGGAACTTTCGGTAGACACTCGCTTAGTATATATGACGTTTACATGTTTTCTTTGCATAAGTTCAATGTAATTAGTGTAATGTGTGACTGATTACGGAAGAAGGAGGATTCATGTACGCATTTTAGAGCGTGTTAGAATCAGGAGTTTTCCTCCACAGTAAACAGAAGTTAGAAATAATGAACATTCTAACTCCTGTAGATTTTATTTTGCCTAACCCTGTGGTATGGCTTACGGACCTAGAAGAAGTGTCTGCTAGAGGATTACATCAAGTAATCTTAGACTAAAGTGCTCGCTCTCCAATCAGTGTTGTGAAGTGTAGTGCCCCTTGTGTTGTGGAGGGGGCGTCAGATCGGCCCCATAATGCCTCTAGGCCTGGACCTCTGTCGGACTCCCAGGACTCAGGGAGAGGGCATGTCGAAAGCCGCAAGAGGGTTACGGGGGCTCCCCACCAATCTGGCATCCCTTCGGCAGGCCCTGTTGACGCTTCCCAGGCTGCTAAAGATCGTGCACGTGCACGAATCTTGAAGGATTGCTTCTCGTCCTCCGAGGCGTCCCTCCCCGCGCAAGGGTTGGAGCTCTTCGGAAGGACTCGCGCCCTCTAAGAAGCTTTAGAGAAGGGGACGCTTCACGTCCTCTCTCTCGTCAGGAGGGAACGTCAGATCGGCCCCATAACGCCCTCTAGACCTAGACCTCTGTCGGACTCCCAGGAAACCAGGGAGAGGGCATGTCAAAAGCCGAAGGGGGGTTACGGGTTTTTCATGCTGATCTGGCTTCCTTTCGGCAGGTCCTGTTGTCGCTTCCCAGGCTTGCCGAAGATCGAGCACGTGCACGAATCTTGAAGGATTGCTTCTCGTCCTCCGAGGCGTCCTCCCCACACAGGGGTTGGAGCTCTCGGAAGGACTCGCGCCCCCTAAAGAAGCTTTAGAGAAGAGGGACGCTTCACGTCCTCTCTCTCGTCACGAGAGGATGAAAGAGTCCTATGCCCTGTCAGGGCTCTCGAATTTTATTTACATAAACGAAGGAAGTAAGAGCTCCTTCGGGTAATTTATGGTGCTCAGGAAGAGACCACATTTACCCTTTTCGAAGAATGCACTGGCTCTTTTCCTAAGGGACATATTAAGGAGGCTCATTCATCTTGCCAGAAGAGTGATTTGAGCCTCCTGCGACGAGTGAACGCTCATGAAGTTAGAGCTGTTTCAACCTCGCTAGCATTCCAAAAGAATTGGTAATCAAGGACATTCTTGATTCCACCTTTTGGAGGAGCAACTCAGTATTCGTCTCCTCTCCTCATGGCGCTCCGTATACGTTATGTAACGTTCGCTTTACTTCGAAAAAGCAAGCTGATAAGTTTGACGGCCGGCAAGCTGCTTTGCACAGTCAAACAACTTATGTCTCTGGTCGGCATAAGAAGGGCAATTTAGACGTGAGGAAGCTTTTGGAGGTGCTCGACGTCCTATAAGTAGAGACATTCTCCAGGACGCTCGGCAAGCACCTTGCGAGGGTGTCTTTGGTTTTCGGACGCTAGGCGTTCTTTTGTTGAGTGCGTTTCTGGAGAGTGTTCTTTTGCATACTAAGACGCAAGTTGTCGCACAGCGGCCACTGTCTTTGTAAGAAGGTATGAAGGTCTTTAAGGCCTGTCTTGAAGACGAAAGCCATACGTCTTCCTTTATGGTTCACACACTTCAGGAGCAGCGTTGCGGCTCTCCATGGAGACTCGCATGAGGACGTCCCTTAAAAAATATTCAACGTCATACGCAAAACGCGGTTCGTCATAACATTGAGATGTTGGCAAGGGTTGCTCGCCAGGACGCCTCTTGGCGGGCCTTGCATGCATCAAGGCGCTCAACGAGTTCCTCTCTGAAAAACGTCGTTCAGAAAGACTTGTGTTCTCTGCTCAGACGCTCGTAGGCTAAGCAGGACGTTTTTTTAGGACGCTCAGCAGGACGCTAAGCAGGACGCTTTTGAGGACGCTCGGCAGGACGCTTATGAGGACGCTTTTGAGGACGCTCAGCAGGACGCTTTCCAGGACGCTCAGCAGGACGCTTATGAGGACGCTTTTGTGGACATTCGCCAGGACGCTTCGGTGGAAGCTCGGCAGGACGCTTTGCGAGAGAAAAGACTTGTTGAAGGCGTCTTATTTGCTGTTCAGGACGTTTTCTTAGGACGCTTGACGCTTTCTAAATGCTCGTCAAGAGGAGGTTTTTTCAGGACTCTCACAGGACATTTCTTACAGAAATTTTAAAAAGGATTCGGAGTTAGCGGAGAGGACATACCCGAATTTTTTCTTCGATCCCTCTTTCTTCTTCATCGATTTCTTTGAGAATCGGGAAGATTATATACTCGGATTCCTGGGTGACTTTCAGTCATGTTAAAGGGTTTTCCCCTATTAGCAAAGTGCTAATAGTTTTGTCAAGTCAGGACGTTTTCCCCATTGTCAAGATACTAAACGTTTTGTCATTTAAGTGGGGGACCCCTCATAAATGGGGTAGTTCTCATTGACATAGATTTTAACGTTTTTATCGTTTAAGCGGATAAACTCATTAACAAATTTCGGAAGAGCTCTCATTCATTTTCAGAGGCTCATCCGGGGAGTAAGAAAAAGACTTGTAGACTAGATCCAGGAAGTCTTATGTCCAATATCATAAGAACATTGAACGGTCCCTTTTTCGGGATCCTCGGTTCTCTTGATGATCTCTATTCGACTATTACTCCCTTTTCTTGGCAAAGAGTCTTGGGCACAAAGAGTCAAGGAGTTCTTTTTCAAAAAGTCTCATTCATTAGAACGTGAACAGTCTTTTTTCCTTTCTTTCTCTCTTCCTCGTCGAGGAAAGATGTAGTAGAGAATTTGATGTTCAATTACTACCAATACTTACGTAGTTTACCTTTGCGTCATTTTGCTAACGCATGGGTCAAGTCATTTACGCATATCGTATTTACCTCTGCGGATGGAAGCCGAAAGAACTGTTGTTCTAATGTATTTATTTGACACTCCCTTCAACCTTCCAAGAGTTTTCGGAGTAAGAACAACTCTTCGAGTATTGTTACGACAACCACCACTCAGCTTCTGTATTAGCGAATTCTGTTTCGTTTAAATAGGCCTGCTTGAGATTTTCCTTTTGCTCGATAATATCATACCTATTCCTTCGTAAAGGGAGTAGCTGGCAACTCAGGCAGATAGTATTCTGTTCACCATTGAAGCTTTCCTTCGAGGAAGACTTCTTCACTCTCTTTGATAGAGATCGAAGGTGGTCGTCTCCAATCCTTATTTTTGTTTTCTTGAAGGAAAGAATTTAGGGATGGAGATCGTTGTTCAGAATCCTATAAATATACTACGTATATTAACCTCGCGACATGATTCTACTAAGCAGTTGAATTGTCCGAGGGGTAGGCGCATATCCTAGTTTTTCTACGGATTGCGACTTAGACGAGAAGTATTCTAATTGAACTGCAACTCGGGGTTGCCTGCAACCTCCAGGAGTCTGTTTCAATTTTATATACTTATGGTTTTGTCACGACAACACCATTTCAACTTTTATATTTACCGAAATTTGTTTCGCCTAAATATAATTGCTCGAGCATATCTTTTATGCTCGGTGGTTCTAGCCGAACGCATTCCTTTGTGGAATATGGATTACCTGGCAACTCAGGATGACGAGTCAGCGGGAGCTCAGGCTCTGCTACTGCGTATTGACTGCCTGATAGCAGCTCAGTATCAGCTGGGCCCTCCGAGATGCACGGTTCTTTATGTCTCTCTCTCTCCCCTGCTTTGATTGACTACCGAACCGTATCTCTGCCCAACAATCATGGACTTAGGTCTCTGATTAACGGGGATTCTCGCAATTATGAAGGACCATCTACTGCTGTGACGATAGATTCCATCGCCTTCGATATTGCGAGAATTTTCAACAGAGATATCTCTTAGACTCTTTCATTTTACTGTTTACCGCACGGTAACAGAAGTCTGTACAAGTCTCCCGCTGCATCGCACTGCGATAATGCGAATGATTTTGCAGACATCTGAGTTTGTCTTTAAAATATCTCATATTCGTAGGTGTACAATTGTTCATTGTTCAACCCGAATTAACAGATATGTCATAAAGACATCGCCTACTCTCCGACCTGACAGCTCTACTTCCAAATGTTCAGCCCATGAGAAGCAGTTCTTCAGGCGGCTTTCCCCTGTGTTTTCATTACTGAAGAACGCCCCGCTTTCATTTTACTGTTTACCGCACGGTAACAGAAGTCTGTACAAGTCTCCCGCTGCATCGCACTGCGATAATGCGAATGATTTTGCAGACATCTGAGTTTGTCTTTAAAATATCTCATATTCGTAGGTGTACAATTGTTCATTGTTCAACCCGAATTAACAGATATGTCATAAAGACATCGCCTACTCTCCGACCTGACAGCTCTACTTCCAAATGTTCAGCCCATGAGAAGCAGTTCTTCAGGCGGCTTTCCCCTGTGTTTTCATTACTGAAGAACGCCCCGCTTTCATTGCAACTACGACTTTTCACCGGACAGCAATGAAATAGCGGTTAGCGTTTTCGGTCATTTGTAAGCACAGGTTCAGAATCTTGAGAATCCTTCTCTCGATTCGTCTGTGAAGACGTAGGTTGCATTCAATATCTACCTTCGTCTTCAACGGTACATAGCGATAAGATCTTCAAGAGTAATGGCAGTCTCTTGGCCAAGGCAAAGCAGTGCTGCCTATTTTCAGTGTTCAATCGGAGGAGGCCGTTTCTGGAGATAGTGAAGGGAAATGACTATTCCTCCAACTCGACCTTTGTGAATTTCTTTATGGTTCTATCTTTCCGTCTGAAGTATGAGATAAGCTAGAAGTCCTAACTATTGTAGAATATGCAAATATGTTGTTGACGGCCTCTAGGCTCAGAGATTCGGTTCTATCAAACAACAAAGCTTCACGATCTTTGAGGTCTGTGGAGATCTTGAAATTCTCTGGATCAAAGGTTCCGGCATGGAACTTAGACGTAGTCAGAGTTTCTGATGCCAAAAGCATTTCGAACCTATCCTTTCTGCAAACTTAATACACGTGGACCAGAAAGGCTAATATTCTAACCGCTCTAGCCACGGCAAAGGAGGGTTAGTGAGGTTTTTTAGCCATCATCAGAGGTTTTGGCTTTAAAGGACATAATGCGGTCTGTCCTCTAAGCCTTCCGTTCTTGATAAGAACGAAAAAACCTGTCTAACCCTTGACCCGAAGCTTGGAGACCAAGGGTATGGCACAAATTATTGGGCAAGGGCATTAGAGAGTCCTGTGCCCTGTAGGGTCTCTCAAGTTTTATCTTGATAAAACTATAGAAAGTCAAGGTCAACGGACAATCTGCGGTGTTCCGTAAAACCAAGAACACCCTGGCATTATAGCCAAGGAGTTCTTTTAAGAGGTCTCATTCATTATGTTGGCATAAAGATTTGAGATTTTTTCTTAATATGAATGCTCCAAGAGTGAGGGCAGCGGCCTCGGAAGCATTTTCACCAGAGCCTGACACCTCAGTAACCATCCTGCATACCATGCTTTTAGCGAAGCAACTCTTGGGGTGGTTCGCCTTCACACTACCCGGCTAATCATGCGGTGTTCCGTAAAAAGACCAAAGACTGGTTCATGTCCAAGAACACCCTGGCATTATAGCCAAGGAGTCCTTTTAAGAGGTCTCATTCTTATGTTTGCATAAAGATTTGAGATTTTTTCTTAATATGAATGCTCAAGAGGTGAGGGCGCGGCCTCGGAAGCATTTCAACAGAGCATGACACTCAGTAACATCCTGAGTGCCACGCTTTAGCGAAGCAACTCTGTGTTCGCTTCACACTCCCGACGGGATGTGAAGACGACATTTGAGATCTGTAAGTCGCTAGGACCATACATATCCAGTAGATATATTATTGGGGGCAGGAAGCAACACGAATCCTATCCTATAGAAAAGGGATAGGTGTGCTTTTAACTTTGAAGGGTTGGTCGCTTGAGGCGCGTTCCTTTTCTTTAGCCTAGAAGTTATGGAACTAACTTTGATAGGTTAGGTCAGGTGGTGGTTTAGCTTCGGTGCCCTCAGAAGTATGGTCATATGGTCTAGTCACATTGTGGTCACGCCCCCGTTGACAGATCATCTAGAGCGCACCAGCATTACAGGTCTCTACCTCGCTGGCAACTCTAGTAACGCAGAAGCAGACTTTGGTGACAGTAATCACGAAGTCGGCTATGCTAACAGGTGAGAACCAAGATGTATATCATCTACTTAATTTAGTTTCCCAAAAAATCCTATTCTGTCTCTTCCCACCATCCGAAGGTGGGATTCAGCTATATATATATCTGTCAGGTAAGTTTCATAACAAAATGTTATTGTTATAATACAATTAAGTTTGTTCATACTTACCTGGCAGATATATATAATTAAAGTGCCCACCCACCTCCCCTCAGGAGACAGTGGCACTGATAAAATATGAATAGAAAATGGGAATAGTTCCTGATATCCGCCTCCCACGGCGGGAATGGGTACTACCACCTGGCCGCCCCACTGCGTGTGCCGCGAATTTTTGAATTCTGTCGGACTTCAGAAAATACAGCTATATATCTGCCAGGTAAGTATGAACAAACTTAATTGTATTATAACAATAACATTTTTCTTCAAGCAAGAAACTAGGCAGGATAGGCTAAATCATGAAACAAAGTTATGTATTTTTATCTCTTATCATGTAAATAAAGGTCACCAAGCCTATGGGCTGTTAGGAGAAGACCTATTGCTACTCCTTTTTTTGTTCATGAAACTTACCTGTCAGATATATATATATATATATATATATATATATATATATATATATATATATATATATATATATATATATAATATATATATAGCTGTATTCTCCGAAGTCCGACAGAATTTCAAAACTTACAACACGCAGTGGTCGGCCAGGTGGTTAGTACCCATTCCCGCCGCTGGGAGGCGGGTATCAGGAACCATTCCCATTTTCTATTCAGATTTTCTCTGTCTTTAGTACTGTAAACCACCGTTTCCAGTACCTCCGTCTTAGGATTTTGAAAACTTCATTGCCGCTTGAGTATCCTGATTGTCTTTTGTTTTATTGAATTTGGATTTGTGGCTAGGCATACGCTATCGTGATTTGATTTTGATTTTTGGCTTTGAACGGTTCTTGAAATAAGATGTCTGGATCTAGTTCTACTAGTTCAGGGTGGGTTGTGTACAAGAGTGTAAGGTGAGGCTACCGAAAGCTTCGGTAGACCCTCACTCGGTATGCATGAGGTGTAGGGGGCATGTTTGTTTGTTGAATGATAGATGTAAGGAGTGTGAGAATTTGACTGATCTTGAGTGGAAGACGTATGATTCTTATATACGCAAGCTTGAGCGTGATAGAATCAGGAGGTCTTCCTCCAGGAGTGCTTCAATTATTAGAAGTCAGGGTAGTAATTTGTCTCCTGCGAACCCCCCTGTAGATTTTATTACACCTAACCCCGTAGTATTGCCTTCGGGCAATGAGGTGGTGTCTACAGAAGGAAATGCCCTTTCTACGATTATGGAGTCTATTCGTGCCCTGGAGTCAAAAGTGCTCTCGCTCCAATCCAATGTGTTGAAGTGTAGTGATAGTGTTGCTGCCCCTAGTGTTGTGGAGGGGTCCCATAACACCTCTAGGTCTAGACCTCTGTCGGACTCCCAGGACATAGGGAGTGGGCAAGTCGAAAGCCGAAGGAGGGTTACGGGGACTATCCACCGGTCTGGCGTCCCTTCAGCAGAACCTGTTGACGCTTCCCAGGCTGCCAAGGATCGTGCACGTGCACGAATCCTTAATGAGTGTTTCTCGTCCTCTGAGGCGTCCTCCCCTCACTGGGGTTGGAGCTCTCGGAGGGCCTCTCACGATGAGAGTGGCAAAGACGCAAGATGTCGCACAGGTGGCCGTCGTCTTTGCCGCCCTCTTTAGAGAAGAGGACGCTTCACGTCCTCCTTCTCGACCTATGTTTCAGTCATCTCATGAATGCTTTGAGGACATTCCCCTGCAGAAGAGGACCAGGACGTCATCGGAAGAGGACGCTTTTGAGCGCTCCGATCACTCTAAATTTGTTCCTGAGAGAAAGGCGAAGGTGTCCCCTCGCCCATCATCTTCTCACAGGATCAGTCCTTCTCCTGGCCATGGATCTTCTCCTTCTAGGGAGATCCTTGTAGCAATGCAACAACAGTTGGCTTCATACTTCGCAAAGAGAGAGGCAGAACCCCGTCATCGTAGGAAGGATCTATGGCTGCCTGTCAAGAGAACCAGGCAGTCCCCTGCTCCTTCTCCTCGTTCATCGACCTCCCCAGCTTCGTCGCCTTCTAGATCCCGCCTACTCATTCGAGAACGCGCAAGCGTTCCTTTTGAGAGAGCTTCTAGGAGTATCGATGAACGTGACCGAGGCGCAAGATGTCGCACAGGCGGCCGTCGCCTTTGTCAGGAGGTCGGGAACGTCCAGAAGACTCATGCTGACGACGACCACCGAACATCTGAGTATGACACTCGCGTGCTTCAGGAGCGGCGCGAGACTCGCCAAGACGCCTCTCAAGTTGATCGGGTGGTCGCTTTTGTGTCTTAAATGTCACGTCAGGAAGCTTTCCAAGACACTTCTCTGGACGTGGGTCTCTCTCCTTTTCGGGACGTGCCTCAAGAGAGTTCTAAACATCAAGACACTCAACAAGACCCTCGTAAAAACGCCTTCCGGGACGCAGGACGTTCTATGCACACTCGACGTCCTGCACATCTAGAGGCTCGCGAGGACGCTTTCGAAGACGCTTGACGTCCTACACATCGAGATGTTCACCAGGACGCTTTTGAAGATGCTCGACGTCCTACACGTCATGGCGCTTGGCAGAGCACTTGCCAAGATGCTCTTCAGAACGATGGACGCCCTACACGTCAAGACGTTCGGCAGGATTCCTGCAATGACGCTCTTCAAGAGGACGCTTTTCAGGACGCTCCGCAGGACGTTCCTTTACAGGAACTTAAAGCTTCGGAATTGGCGGTGAAACATACCCAAATTTCTTCTTCGAACCCTCCTTCAGATAGAGGCCCCCTTTTACGAACGGGACCTCAGGGCTTGATTACTTCACGGTCTGTTAAGGACCCTTCTGCTATTCCCCTAGAGGAAGGAGAGTCTTCGAGTGACTCTCGTCCTGCTGATGATGAAGAGCCTACGGCGTCATCTTCTTCGGATTATAAGACGTTAACCCACCTCCTGAAAGACTTGTTTACTGACAAGTTTCAGACCCCAGTTCCTCGCTCTCCGCCTTCACAGTTGGCCTCATCGAAGACGAGGAAGGCGCCTGGCTTCATTAAGATGGCCACTTCGCTCTACAAAGAGAGCATTCAAGAGGATCCATGACTGGATGGACTCCAGGAAGGCGCGGGGCAAGACATCCTTTGCTCTTCCTCCAGCGAGGCTAAGCGGAAGAGCTGGAATTTGGTATGAGACGGGAGAGGAAGTGGGGTTGAGAATTCCTTCTTCTTCCCAAGGCGATTTTACCAACCTGGTAGATGCTTCGAGGAGAATCTTACCTTCCCTCGGCTAAAGTTTCCTGGACGATGTCGGAAATCGATCACCAGCTCAAAGGAATCTTCAGGACGTTGGAAGTTTTTAACTTCCTGGATTGGTGTTTGGGGGCCCTGGACCTGCAGTCCAGAAGCCCTAACTCGATTTCTTTAGAAGAGTTATCCAGTGTATTAGCATGCATGGATAAGGCAGTCAGGGATGGTTCCGATGACTTGGCATCCCCATCTTCGCTAACCGGCCTCCTGAAGAAACGTGCGCTATACTGCAGCTTTACAGCAAGTCAGTGTCTCCTGCGCAGAGGGCAGAGTTGTTGTTCACCCCTTTTTCTTCACATCTCTTCCCGCAGTCCATGGTGAAGGATCTGTCCATTAACCTTCAGGAAAAAGGCGACGCAGGACCTCTTGACCCAGTCTTCTAGACGTCCTATGGCCCAGTCTTCTACCCTAGTCGCACAAGCCCCCAAGAAGAAGTTTAAGCCCTTTCATGGTGGAGCTTCCTCGAGAGCTTCTCCTCGAGGAAGGGGCTTCTCTAGAGGCAGGACCTCCTCAAAACCCAAAGGGAAGAAGTGACGTCTCTGCCCCTCAGACACGGTCGGAGCGAGACTCTCATTCTTTGCAGAGGCATGGAGAGTAAGAGGGACGGACGCCTGGTCCCTCGAGATAATCGAGAGAGGTTACAAGATACTTTTCCTCTCAACAACTCCATTGAGCACAAAGCCCATAGACCTGTCGCCCTCATACCAGCCGACGAAGCAACAGATACTGCTCGATCTTTCTCGAGCAAATGATAGAGAAGAGAGCCATAGAACAGGTTTTAACGTTAGATTCCCCAGGCTTCTACAACAGGTTGTTCCTGGTTCCGAAGCAGTCTGGGGGATGGAGACCTGTCCTGGACGTCAGCAGGCTTGAACCTTTTATAAGAAAAGAAAAAGTTCAAGATGGAAACGTCTCTGTCGTTCTAGAGCTTTAAGACCAGAGGACTGGAGGGTGTTCTTGGACCTCCAAGACGCCTACTTCCTAA
The DNA here is from genome assembly GCF_015104395.2 of Macrobrachium nipponense. NCBI lineage: Eukaryota > Metazoa > Arthropoda > Malacostraca > Decapoda > Palaemonidae > Macrobrachium > Macrobrachium nipponense. Next base: position 12,910,905 of record NC_061091.1, on the reverse strand, counting down.
TCCCGATCCATCCTCAATCAAGGAAGTTCCTGAGGTTCGTCTTGAAGGGACAGGTTTTCCAATTCAGAGCTCTCTGCTTCGGGCTAAGTACAGTGGTCCCCCCGTATTCGCGGGGGATGCGTACCAGACCCCCCCGTGAATAGTTAGAACCCGCGAATGTTTGGAACCCCTATAAAAATGCTAAAAACAGCCTATTTTGTTAGTTAAAACTCAAGAAAAAGCCACTGAAAATTTTCATACATGGTTTTTTTAATAGTTTTATCACAAAAAGTGCATTTATGATGAAATTCATCAATAAAAACAGGAATTTGTGGATATTTACCATAGAAAAATACCGTGAATGCGCGAATTTTCCGCGAATAATGCAGGGAAACATTCCCTAGAGAAATCCGCGAATGTGTGAGTCCGCGAATCTGGAGAACGTGAATACTGGGGGTCCACTGTACAGCACCTATGGTCTCCACGCTTCTCATGCAAAATGTTGCGAAATGGCTTCACCTCTCAAAGATAAGGGTCTCACTTTACCTAGATGACTGGCTCATCCGATCGTCGTCGGAGTCGAGGTGTCTGGAGGACCTTCATACGATGTTGCAGCTGACGAAGGCCCTAGGCCTACTAGTCAACTTCGAAAAGTCCCATCTGATCCCTACGCAGTCCATCGTATATCTGGGGATTCAGATGGATTCAGCGGCTTTTCGAGCTTTTCCATCCCTGGAACGTCAGCAGAACTGCTTAGAAAAAGTGTCAGTCCTCTTAGGGAAGGAGACATGCTCGGCGAAGGAATGGATGAGTCTGCTGGGGACCATTTCCTCGCTGGAGAAGTTTGTTTCCCTAGGGAGGCTGCACCTCAGGCCGCTCCAGTTTTTCCTAGCGGAGAACTGGAAAGACAAGGAAGACCTAGACACGACTTTGAGAATCTCTCAGTTGGTTAAGGATCACCTGAAGTGGTGGCACGATCCCGTCAAGCTTTCAGAAGGATTGTCCCTCACCCTTCTGAGCCCGGCTAGTGTTGTCCTCAGACGCGTCCATGGCTGGCTGGGGAGCAACACTGGGGAAGGAGGAAGTGTCAGGCCTCTGGAAAGGGGAACAGAGGTCTTGGCACATAAACCTCAAAGAGTTGGAAGCAATTCGGTTGGCTCTCCAGTTCTTTGAGGGACGAGTTGTTGGCTGAGCTGTCCAGATCAACTTGGACAGTACCATGGCTCTTGCATATATCAAGAAACATGGGGGGACACACTCTCGGTCCCTGTTCGAGATAGCGTGAGAGATCCTTCTTTGGGCAAAAGCACGGAACATAATAATCCTGACAAAGGTTCGTTTCAGGAGTTCAAAATGTCCGGGCGGATCTTCTCAGCCGTCGACATCAACTGCTTGCGACCGAATGGACTCTTCATCTAGAGGTCTGCCAAGAGTTGTGGAGACTATGGGGACATCCATTAGTAGATCTCTTCGCAACATCGAAGACGAAGAGACTTCCTGTTTGCTGCTCCCCTGTTCTCGACCCGGGAGCAGTAGCAATAGACGTTATCCTATGGGATTGGACGGGGATGGACGTTTACGCCTTTCCCCTGTTCAGACTCCTGGGAGAAGTGATCAGGAAGTTTGCGGCGTCACAGGGAGCGAGAATGACGCTAATCGCCACCGTTTTGGCCTTCAAGCGACTGGTTTCACAGAGGTCATGTCCTTCCTAGTGGACTTCCCAATGACCCTGCCAGAGAGAGTCGATCTACTCAGACAGCCCCACATTCGAGAGGTCCACGGAAACCTCTCCGCTCTGAGTCTGACTGCGTTCAGACTATCGAGAAGTTGGCCAGAGCGAGAGGTTTTTCAAAACCGGTGGCAAGAGCTATTGCCAACACAAGAAGAGCTTCCTCTTGAGCAGTCTACCAATCTAAGTGGGCTGTCTTCAGGAGATGGTGTAGGAAGAAAGGTATTTCCTCCTCCACAACCTCTGTGAATCAGATCGCTGATTTCCTCCTCCATCTGAGGAATGTTGACAGGCTCGCAGTTCCCACGATTAGAGGTTACAAGAGTATGTTGTCGGCTGTCTTCCGACAGAGGCTTAGACCTGACGAACAATAAGACCTTCACGATCTTTTGAGGTCTTTTGAAACCTCAAAAGTACCGCAGCCTAAGATTCCGTCATGGAACTTAGATATAGTTCTAAGGTTCCTGATGTCGAGTCTTTTCGAACCTTTGCATGCTGCCTCTTTAAAGGACGTGACAAGAAAGGCTATTTTCCTAACCACTCTAGCTACAGCAAAGAGGGTTAGTGAGATTCAAGCCATCAGTAAGCATGTGGGCTTTAGAGGACACAATGCAGTGTGTTCCCTGAGCCCTTCCTCTTAGCGAAGAATGAAAAATCCGTCCAACCCCTGGCCCAAGAGCTTTGACATCAAGGGGTTAGCAGAGATCATTGGACAAGAACCAGAGAGAGTCCTGTGCCCTGTCAGGGCTCTCAAGTTTTATTTGGAAAGAACTAAACAATGTCGAGGTCCTTCGGACAATCTGTGGTGTTCCGTCAAGAGACCAGACTTACCAATGTCAAAGAACGCCAGTGCGTTCTTTTTGAGAAGCACCATCAAGGAGGCCCATTTTTCCTGTCCAGATGGTGATCTTAAACTTTTGAAAGTTAATGCTCACGAGGTAAGAGCTGTCGCGACCTCGGTGGCATTTCAAAAGAATGTGGCACTCAGTGATATCCTGAGTGCCACATTTTGGCGAAGCAACTCTGTGTTCGCTTCACACTACCTGCGGGATGTGAAGACGGCATATGAGAACTGATACTCGCTAGGGCCATACATTTCCGCAGACACATTCTTGGGGGCAGGAATCAGCACGAATCCTATCCTTTAGAAAATGGTTAGGTGTGCTTTTAATTTTGTTGTGTTGATTTATGGTTGTGGGGTCGGCCGCCTGAGGCGGACTTCCCTTTCTTTAGCCTAAAAGTTATGTGGGGTTAACTTTTGATAGGCTAGGTCAGGTGGTGGTTTTTTGCTTCGTTGCCCACAGAGTATGGTCAATATGGTCTAGTCGCATTGTGGTCACGCCCCCGTTGACAGATCATCTAGAACTCGCCAGCTATACTGGAGACACTAGTAAAGCAAAAGTAGACTTGGGTGACAGTAATCACGAAGTCAGCTATGCTAACAGGTAAGGAACCAAGATGTCAATCATCTGCATGCAATTTGTTTCCAAAATCATCCTCTTCTGTCCCCTTCCCACCTCCAATGGTGGGATTCAGCTATATATATGACAGGTAAGTTTCGTGAACAAAATGATATTGTTAATATACAATAAAGTTGTTCATACTTACCTGGCAGATATATATAATCAAGGTACCGTCACCCACCCCCCCCTGCAGGGGACAAGTGGCACTAGAAAATCTGAATAGAAAAATGGGAATGGTTCCTGATACCTGCCTCCCAGCGGCGGGAATGGATACTAACCACCTGGCTGACCACTGCGTGTGTCGGGAGTTTTGAAATTCTGTCGGACTTCGGAGAATACAGCTATATATATATCTGCCAGGTAAGTATGAACAAACTTTATTGTATCATAACAATATCATTTATGTTAAAATTAAGATGTGAATAATAGTGAATGTAGGAATTTGTATGTAGCTTTGTGTACACTAGTTTTGAAAGATAACTGTGTGTACACTGGTTTTGAAAGATGATTTTTTTTTTCAGGTGACATCTAAAACTAGACGAGTATCTAAAAATGTCTTGACTCATTTCTAATGAGAATTTTGTGTGACAGTACCATAAAACCAAATAAAAATTCTTACATTCACTATTTTCCATACTAAAAGTACAATGCTGGTGAGGAAGTTGTCTACATGAACTGTAGACTCTCTTAACCCACCTCTTACGCCTAAGCCTAAAAACCAAAATGTCTCCCGTTGCCGAGGCGGGTTTGGAGTGAGCACGGAAGCGGAAAAAATAATTTTTTCAAAAAATCACAGCACGTTTAGTTTTCAAGATTAAGAGTTCATTTTTGGCTCCTTTTTTTTGTCATTGCCTGAAGTTTAGTATGCAACCATCAGAAATTAAAAAAGAAATATTATTATCATATATAAGTAAGGCTATATATGGTAGCGACAAAAAAAAAATTCATACATAATTGTATCCAAATCGAGCTGTGCAAAAAACGGTTAAAGCTAACGAGTTACTTTTTATCATTGTGTTGTACACTAAATTGTGATCATTTTGATATATAACACATTGTAAAACGATCAAAGAAACACAGAAAACATATTATCACAAAATGATGCATGAATTCGTAACGCACGGATGTAAAAAAATGTTTTTTTCAAAAATTCACCATAAATCTAAATATTGTTATAGAGACTTCCAATTTGTTTCAAAATGAAGACAAATGATTGAATATTACGATACTGTAAGAGTTATAGCTTAGAATTGCATTTTTTTACCATTTCGGACGAGTTAAAGTTGACCGAATGTCAAAATTTTTATATATATTTTTTTTATATGCAAATATTGCAAAAATGAGAAGAGCTACAACCTTCAAATATTTTTGTTTGTATTCTTCATGAATTTGCACACATTTTCATATATGAAACTCTATAAAACGCCTAATATGAAAAGGAGCAAATATTAGGAGAATGCGACGTACGCATTTCGGAGATTTGCGGCCGCGAATCGGAGCGGGGAGGGAAAGAAAGTTTTTTTTTTAAATTCACCATAAGTCTAAATATTGTGCTAGACTCTTCAAATTTGTTTCAAAATGAAGATAAATGACTGTATATTACTAGATTGTAAGAGTTTTAGCTTACAATTGCGTTTTTTTACCATTTCGGTAGAGTCAAAGTTGACCGAAGATGGAAATTTTTGCACTTATCGTTGTTTATATGAAAATATTTCAAAACTGATAAAAGCTACAACCATGGGTTGTTTTTAGTTGTATTTTGCATGAAATTGCGCTCATTTCCATATATAAAACAGCAAATTTAAAATGGTGCAAACATTAGGACAATCGCACGAAAAAATTTATCGGAAGAGTTACCGTGCGGACGTAAGGAAAAAGTTTTTCATAAATTCACCATAAATCGAAATATTGTGCTAGAGACGTCCAATTTGTTGCAAAATAAAGGCAAATGATTGAATATTACTAGAATATAAGAGTTTTAGCTTACAATTGCATTTTTCGACCATTTCAGTAGAGTCGAAGTTGACCGAAGGTTGAAATTTTTGCACTTATCGTTATTTATATGAAAATATTTCAAAACTGATAAAAGCTACACTCATGAGTATTTTATTGTTGTATTCTACATGAAATTGCACACATTTTCGTATATAATACTCCATGTAACGGATAATTTAAACATTTAAAACTGTGCAAAAATGATGTCAAAGTGAGGAAATAATTTTTGAGATGTGTCACTGATACTTTTTAGTGCGATAAGAAAGAAATTCACGCTTGCGCGCCTGCGTAACGATTGTAAACAAAACAACGCCTTGATCCATGATTCAAAAGTTTTCGGCTGGTAGGCCTATAAGTATTTTTCCACTAATTTAAAAAAAAACTTTTTTGAGTCGACGTATAATACGTCCAGTTGGCATACGGGAGACATTTTGACTCAACATTTAATACGTCCAATCGGCGTAAGACGGTTAAGTTCTTTATTGTCTTCACCAGGGTGATGATATCTTTGGAGTGGAGCTTATATTCATTCTGCATTTTTTTGGGGGGAGGGAGTTGACCCAGATGGGCCTACAAAAGAAATTGTTGCCCATTTAACCCTTAATGGACAGATAGCTTCTCAGGAGTAGCGTAACAGGTTTAGGGTGATGGACAGATTGATCCTGTAGATAAGCAATATTAAGTGCCATTGATTCGGAAAGAATCAGACAGGAAAGAGGTGCCAATACTTCTATAGCCCATAATTCACTAATGGCAACTTTTACACTGGCTAAAAAAAAAAAAAAAAAAAAAAAAAAAAAAAAGGGACATCATTTCGTGCAAGCTTAGTAGTGATTTTGGACTTCGAGGGGAAAGTACTGCTTCGCTCTCATGTGACGTCTTTTTATAAATTTGCTCATAAATATACCAAAGGGCTGATGTTGGTTTTAGTTCTTGTCTTTTATGATAGTATATCAGTTGTAAATGTAATTTTTCAAAGAACAGTGCAAAGAAATATTAGAAAAAACATAAAAAATATAAAAAGTTACCGGATCTTTGCTGTCAGTAAATTTACATAAATATTATTCAACAAATATACTAAGAATTTGTTACTAGTTTTATTTATTATCTGTTTTGATATTGTGTGAGCTGTAATTATAATTTTACAAAATAAAATTATTTATAAGAAAAAACATATAAGTTAGTCAAATTTACAATTGTCTTGTAAAAGAGGCCCCACAAGGGGTTATAAATAGTCATTTTCAACGTCTCGTGGGAAGATAGGGGAAAAATTTTTTAGAATTTTCTTCTTTCATCATGTGCATTTACATATGTTCTTTCTGTTGATGTGTGTGTGTGTGTTTTTGTAATTTGGCCGACCTCAAAGTTTACCCGGCCTGAGGAGCTACATATCGATTTGTTTACCTGCCCACTAAGGGTTAACAGGCTTGTTACAAATATGCCTGTCTCAGGGGTACCAGCTCCACTTCTTTGTTGGCTACCATGACTTCAATACTCTGTGGAAGTGTCAGAAATCATTGCAAAATTCTTATTGATGGTGGTAAATGGTCTTGTATGCCAGTGATCTGCTGCTTATCACTGAAGTGGATGTGGGTGTTCATCAGGCGAAACTGCTTCAATGATACATATGTGCAGTCTGGGAGTTCTGGTTTCTGTTTCCAATAGTCTTCTGTGGAGGCCAGATGCATAATTCCATTTATGGTAGATAATGATGCACAGGAAAATCAATCTGCAGTGTTTTCACTCATGTTGTTGGCAGTCTCATGTCTATGTAAGGTGTATGTCACTTTTACAAGCATTATTGTTCACCTTTTCACATTATCACCAACTATTAAGCTATGGGAATCTACCTGCATTACATGTTGTATCAGCAGATTTTAATTTATAATAAAGTTTGTGTTTTTATGTTGGGGGAAGATTGTGTAATAATTGTGCAATAATCATGTCATGGAATGGGAGTTGTATGGACACATTTATGTAGTAGTTTTTCAGAGACAACCTCATCATTGCAGGATCATGTAGAAACCTCATCCAGCAATCTCTTCCATATTGAGCTGAGCAACTTCTGTATTTGTTCAGTGAAAGTGGCTTTGATCCAGTTTAGTTCCTTGAATTTGGTCTGTTTGTCATGGTAGGCTTCTCTACATGTATCATCAAACTATGGCTGATTGTTTGTCCTAAATTTGATGACCTTTCAAGGAATATATCTTTTCCATCAGCATTTCATTTAACTTCTTGGGATCAGGATCTAATATAACATCTGCAATATTAAGTGCCTGACAAGCTCTTAATGTTTGAAGACCATGAATGTGGTGGACATACATATGGTTGAATGGTTTTTGGACAAAATTAGTATTTCCATATAAAAACTCATATTTTACACTATTTTAGATGGAACTAGTCAAAATTTAATCCACAATTGCTGAAAGTTGTCTAGCTTGTTGTTTGTAGATGAAATGAGGTACCAATAAATGGTTCTTATTGTTTAAGTATACAGTATATTAGGGTCATTATTATTCTTAAACTCTTATTTTGATTTTTCTAGAGTATGAAAAACAGATTCGCCTCGATCAGCATCAGGTGAAGAAAATAAAAAGAAAAAAGCATAAGTTGAAAGTTGAATCTTCAAAGGAGACATCACAAGAAAATGTAAGAGATGTACAAGTGTTACCAGAGAAATTAGAAAAGGATGAGGAAGTGGTAGAATTAGAGAAGCCAAACTTGGATGCAGCTCTCAAGGATTTTTACTCTGTTATTGGAGATGATATACCTTCTTTGACTGAAACAGACAATACGAAGTTTTAGAGATTACTAACCAGATTGTATAGTGAGAAAGTTTCAGAAGGGTATGAAGTTGTTAATTTGTCAGAGGATATGAGTGATTATGAACGAAAAAAAAGACATGAGTATTTGAATATTGGTTTCTTGTATGTTAGGGATGACCTCTCAGATTATTTATGCTGAAGATCCTGACCTTCTCCCTGAAAATTCTAAGCAGTTAAAGAAGTCTATAAAATTTCTCTTGAAATTCTCAATTATTACAGTAGGTATTTAGATGATGGCAATCAAAATAATAATTGGAAATTTGAAAGAGAAATAATTGGAACAGAGGCCAATGGAATGCTTCAAGGCAGCAGAGAAATAATAGAAGTAGATTTCAAGGTTTTAATGATGCGCAACGGTAGGTCTTACCAATGATGGTAACTGGCTTAGAGGTGGGGGCGGGGGGAAACAGCGGCTAACAGGGAGAGTAGACTTAGTGGTAGAGGCACTGGAATGTATATGACCAGGGACCAGATTGTTAGGGGGGAAAATGAAGATATAAGTGTTGACAAATTTTTGTCCACTGTAAGAAATGAGACACTTTGAAGCAGAGTATAATAGTGGTGTATGTAACAGATCATGGTGATGATGCCAGCAGTACTAGGATGATAATAGAAATGAGAGAGAAGGATCCAAGAGAGAGGTATAGATTTAGTAATGATGATGATACTTTGCAGAGCAGTAGAGTTTTAGAAAGAGGGTCATTGCATTACAGTCGTGTACCTGAGGGTTCTCCTAATAGAGGAGACAACATACCACTGGAAAACAGATGGGCTGAAAATGGGAAATATTCTGGAAGACAAAGTAAAAATACAAGGGATGGTAATTCAGAGGAAAGGAGGGTTAATTGGCCTAATGATATAAGAGGAATATTCATAGCAGAAGCATTATTGATCAAAATATTTATGGTAGAGAGAGGGAAAGTATTGATAATATGAGGCAAGCAATTCGAAGGGAAAGTAGCAGCAGATGGCAAGATGAATATGAGAGTGAGAAAAGGGCAAGAATGAGTATGTGAAGTTCCAAGGGGAGACAGGAAATTTTAGAGAGAGAGAGTTGGGACAGGACTAATCATAGGAATGATGAATGGGAAAGACCAGAAAAGGTCTCAGAAGAGAATTGGAGTAGAACTGGGGTGAACGACGTTGATAGACAGGAAAGTCAGAGTAGTCTGTCAGAAAATTTAAGGGCCAGAGCTGAGCAGAGTTATGATGTCAGTTGGGATAGACAGGAAAGACCACATGAAAAAAGGTGGGATGGAACCAGCATGGACTTTGATAATAGAGGGGAAAGGTGGGCAAGGTGGCCTGAAGGTAGACAAGATTTGGACTGTAGAAGGGCTGGGTATAGTGAGCCAGGAGCAGAGTGGCAAAGAAACGAATTTCGGCATGCAAAAATAGATGTAAATGAATCTTTAAGAGAGTGGAGGGGTGATGTGAGGAACCCTGAGTGTAATCAAGGAAGTAAGTGATAGGCAAAGGGATAAATGTATGCAACAAGATGAGATAGATGAGGAAAGAAGGGCTGATGAAAGATATCAGTACTGGAGAAAATCTCCATGGGGTTATGACAAAAGAAATGATAGAAATATTTATAATGCTCATCAAAGTGAAAGAATGGATTCTTGTGGCAGGAGATCAAGTGAATACCAAGGAAGTGCAAACAGATTCCAAAGTCATGAAAACAGAACTTACTCAAGTGGTACAAGAAAACCTGACTGGCATCAGCATGATGATAGATGGTCAGATCAGAACTCACAAGTGATAGGGTTTGTTCCAGTGGTGAAGGCAGATCAGATTATTCTGAAGAAAGTTTTCGAATCAGAGGTCAGGACCCTCATGAAAATTGGGGCTCACCACATACCTTTAGAGATTCTCCTGATTGTCATCAGTTGTCAGGGAAATCATCTGTTCCCAACCCTGGTGACTCATCATATTCAAATCAAACACCTTATGAGCCTGAAGTGGACTTGACAGTCAGACCAGAATGGAAAAATAAAAGAAGAAGAAGAAATAAAAAGGGTGGTTATGACACCTATCCAAGTTACTTGGTTAAAGTAAGTTAATGCCTTTTAATTTTTTTAAATTAAAATTTTATGAGTTAAGGTAGTAATAATGATATGTCACTTTATTTGCTGTTTTTCTATGACATATACTTTAGTCACTGTTGTAACTACATTAGTGTACATTCATGAAATATACACCTCTTATTTCGTTTATGGTTACTATATGGAAAGATGTAGTTAAAGTTGTTCACCAAAAAAATTATTTTTGGGAGTCTTATTCACTGGTAAATTCCCACTGTACTTGTCGTCAGTCTTATCAACCATGAAGCCTTTACTCACTTTCCTTTACAATTTCTCTCAGTTCAGCCTACAGTGCAAGTAACTGGAAATCTCTTATTTATGATGAATTTTACCTACTGTTAAAGTTAGCTTATATCTCCATGCCGATTAGGCAAGTCAGTATCAAACAAAAGATCAAATGGCTGCCCAGATGACTGTCTAGTTCACCTGTTCTCCACCAGGTGTGTTTCAAATGTTTGAGCTCATGTCAGAATTCTCCGTCGCCATTGTGCATAGGCGATTGTTAGTATTCTGTGAAGTTTGGCAGTTTTGAACCCGTTTACAGTACCAATTGTAATTTCATTTTCCTAGGATGTCTGCCATTGAAAGCAAAACCAATAACACCAGGCTATGTAGGAATGATTTTTGTGTAAGCAGGATGTTGGAATTTGTAGTTCAACATTTGGTTTGTACTGGCTGCAGAGGTATGCAGTTGATATTGAAACTAGATGTGAAGAATGTAGGGGATTGGTCTGAGGACTTTATGCTTAAATATGTTAGATATAGGGAAGAAGGGAAGCTGATAGATTGTGAAAGCAATTAGTTAGGTCAGGACTAAAGCCTTTTCAGTTCTTCCCTACCTAGTGCCCTTCATTTGCAGCTATGCCCTACTCAGGCTAGGCATTTTTGATAATGCTAGTATTGAGACTTCTTCTGTAGCTCTGCCTTCTGCTCCCTTTTCTGTTTCAAGAAAGACCTGTAATTTTATATAGATAATAATTTTTTTTATCTTATTTATGGCAGCTTTTAATTTCATTAGAAATCTAATTTTGTTTTTATGCATTCAACTTACCTGGCAGATATATACTTAGCTATAGACTCCGTCGTCCCCGATAGAAATTCGAATTTTGCGGCACACTCTACAGGTAGGTCAGGTGATCTACCGCCCCCCGCCGCTGGTGGCGGGAATAGGGAGGAATCATTCCCGTTTTCTAAGATAGATTTTCTCTATCGGCCGTGACAGCAACATTGTTGTTGTTACTCCTGATTTGATTTTCGTGTTTTTTTCATCACTATTGATCTTCTAAGCCGGTTATTTTGGTGACGTATTGGATCTTTGGTTTGGCATACTCTTTGGGGGGACGTGGACAGTTTTTTGGCTTGGTTTTGGATATTTTCATGATGTCGGATTCTAGCTTTACGGTTAGAAGACAGTGTAAATGAGGGATGCATGGTGAGGCTACCGAAAGCTTCGGTAGACCCTCACACAGTTTGTAAGGGGTGTAGAAGGAATGAATGTTCAATTTAATTCTAACACCTGTGATGAATGTGTAAATATGAATGAGGAAGAATGGAAGAATTTAATTCATATTTAAGGAAGTTAGATATGGATAGGGCTAGAAGGCTTCCTCCAGAAGCGTAAGTAGGTCTCGCCCTAACGAGCCTATTAAATTAACACCTAACCCTAAACCTCTATCTTCTTCCTCTAGTACTAAGACTGCAAATCCGACAACGGAAATTGCAGATCTTAAAGTTGCGCTACAAAGGATGGAACGTCAAATGCTGACGTTGAAAGGTAAGCACAGTGATAGTGAATTAAGTGTCCCTAGTGCAGTGGAGGGTGCGTCTGATCGGCTCTGTCTCGCTCCCGGAGGCCTAGACCTCTTCCAAGCTCACAGGCCCAGAGGAGAAGGAATGTCGAAAGCCTTACGGAGGTTACGGAGAATCCCCACCGATCAGGCGTCGCCTCGGCAGATTCTGTGACGACCCGAACTGCCAAGGATCGCTATCGAAAAAGCATCCTAAAGAAGTGTTTTTCTTCATCAGATTCTTCACCGAATGTAAAGGGATGGAGTTCTGATGAACTGTCACGCCCCTTAAAGAGAAGTTGGAAGGCTCCAACTTTGGATTCAAGCCCTGAGCTTTTCTCCGATCTATCACCTTGTGAGAAGAAGAAAAGGAGATTGGTTCCTAAACGGAAATCGGAGTTTCCTTCCGCTTCTAGACATCCCTCACCTGAATCAGGGAGGGAAAAAGAGAGTGCGGCTGTGAAAATTATCCTAAATGTGCAGGAGCAACTTTCGGCCTTAGTAGGAGTTTTTACTAAGGAAACTCCCAGGAGAAAGGACTCTTTCCTTCCTATAAAGAAGACGAAGGGAAGGAAAGAAGAAACGGAAGTTTCGGCTTATACTCAGAGGAGTATGAAGAATGCGCCAAAAACGCCAACCTGGCGCAATGCGCCAGATGCGTTTGAGACTCCATACGAGTCAGAAGAGCCAGAAGCGTCAGATGCGCCAGAAGCGCCAGCCTGGCGAAATGCGCCAGAGGCGCCAGATGCGCCAGAAGCGCCACCCTGCCGAAATGCGCCAGAAGCGCCACCCCAAAATGTTCCAGAAGCGGCAGCTTGGCGCAAGAAATCACGAGCGCCCAACCCGGCGCAATGATCCCCACAAGTGACAAATAAGAGACGGACTTCTTCCAAAGACAATTAAGCCAGAGGATTTGTTTTAGCTTTCGGAAGGATAAACCTTTACCTGACAAGGACTCTAGTTGTCGCACAAGCGGCCCATATTCCTTGTCAGGACATAGGTGGTTCCGGAGAAAGTGATAGGAGAGGACATCCTTCGTCTGACAGGAGAGAAAGGTGTCGCACAAGCGCCATCGCTCTTGCCAGGAGAAGGATAAGGTCGTTTTGCAGGATCAACCTATCTCTCGTAGGGACGCAAGTTATCGCACAGGCGGTCGTCGTTCTTGCGAGAGTGGGGGTGGGGGGATGTTGCAAGAGGCCAGTCTCCTGCTGGAAATAAACAATCCTCTTGGAATGGATTGGAAGAGATTTCGGACTCTGAAGATCAATCGGCTCCGGTTATGTCAGATTACAAGACGCTGGCAGCCCTCTTACTTCAAGAGTTTGGGGACTCTTTAAGCCCCGACTTCTCCTCCTCTCCTAAGGTCCTTATTTACAAGCACGAAGGTCCCGAAACAATCATCTTTTATTAAAATGAAGCCAACCATTTCCATGAACAAGGCTCTCCGATTCGTAGGAAATTGGTTGGAATCCAAGGAGAAGGCGGGGAAGACAGTCTTTACCTGCCCTCCTTCCAGACTATCAGGAAAGAAGGGAATTTGGTACGAGACGGGCAAACCACGGGTCTAGCTCTCCCGTCCACTGCCGAAGCAGACTTTTCGAATCTGGTAGATTCGTCTAGGAGACAAGCCTTGTCATCAGCAAAGATCACATGGGGGACTTCTGAGATGGACCATCTCCTCAAGGATTGTTTTTTAATGTCTTAGAAGTTTTTAACTTGTTAGACTGGTCCCTTGGGGTGTTGGCCAAAAAGAACACAAGAGAAGGAATCTCTTAGTCCAGAAGTCCTTCATAGTGTTCTTTCCTGTATGGACAAGGCGGTTCAGGATGGATCAGGAGAGGTGGCCTCTCTGTTTGGAACTGGTATTCTGAAGAAGAGAGTCTTATTTAGCTCTTTTCTGACGAAAGCAGTTACTCCTACTCAGAGGTCATCTCTTCTGTATGCTCCTCTGTCGATCGGACCATTGTTTCCTTCAAATCTAGTAAAAGATATTTCTCATTCTTTGACAGAAAAGGCCACACAAGATCTCTTGGCCCAATCTGGCAAAAAAATCGAGGACTTCGGGTCCTATTAAGAGAGAGACTCGGGCTCCTCACAGCCCTTTCGAGGGAGTACCTCGGCCAGACCCTCTTTTAAGAAGAGAGGAGTGCAGAAGAGAGGTAGGTCTTCCTTCAGACCTATCAAGAGAGCGAAATGAGACAGCAGCCTTCAAGCCCACCGGTAGGAGCCAGGCTTCGGAAATTTTCGCCGAAGAATGGCTTCGGATGACAGGCAGAAATTTGCCTTTCCGTGGTAACAAAGGGATATATGATCCCCTTCCGAGACAGACCTCCCTTGACCTACGAACAACCCGAGGGAACTGTCAGCCCAATACAGGGACCCTGCCAAGAAAGAAGCATTATTGCAACTGTAGAACAGATGTTGCAAAAGGAGGCCATCGAAGTGGTTCGGGATCCGCATTCCCGAGGATTCTACAACCGTCTTTTTCTGGTTCCGAAATCCTCGGGAGGGTGGAGACCGGTCCTGGATGTGAGCGCATTGAACCGATTTGTGGAGAACACAAAGTTCTCTATGGAAACATCAAAATCGGTTCTTGCGGCTCTTCGTCAGGAGATTGGATGGTCTCCTTAGATCTACAAGATGCATAATTTCATGTCCCCTGCATCCATCATCGAAGAAATATCTCCGATTCATGATGTAGGGGAAAGTATACCAATTCAGAGCCCTATGCTTCGGCCTTTCAACGGCCCCTCAAGTGTTCACGAGGCTAATGATGAATGTTGCGAGATGGCTACATCTAGAGGGATAAATATATCCCTTTATCTGGACGATTGGCTAATAAGAGCAAAATCGGAAATTCAGTGCTTGAAGGACTTGGAGAAGATTTGAACTTGACAAAATCTCTGGACTGCTCGTGAACCTCGAGAAAATCACATTGATCCCCAGACAGAACATAGTCTATCTGGGGATACAGATGGATTCTCGGGGTTTTCGGGCGTTTCCATCTCAAGACAGAATTACTCGAGGCTTAGAAAAGATCTCGAACTTCTTAGGGAAAGAACGGACCTCGGCGAGGGAATGGCTCAGTCTGCTGGGCACCCTTTCCTCGTTAGAGCAGTTCATTTCCCTGGGAAGATTAAATCTCAGACCTCTGCAATTTTATCTAAAGAGGATGTGGAGTCAAAAGACAGGAGACTTGTCAGACGTTTTCCCATCCAACAGGGGATAAAATCCGACCTAAAGTGGTGGTTAACCCCATTAACAAGGAACGAAGGGGTGTCCCTCTTGATTCGGAACCCTCACCGAGTGTTGTTTTCCGATGCCTCGGAAACAGGTTGGGGAGCAACACTGGGTCCAAAGGAAGTAGCAGGTATTTGGACCAGACAACAAACTACTCTGCACATCAATGCGAAGGAAACTCCTGGCAATTCATCCTAGCCCTGGAATACTTTGAAGCGGAAGTCAGAGGGGTGTTAGTTCAAGTCAATTCCGACAACACCACAGCTCTGGCTTACATCCGGAATCAAGGGGCACTCACTCTTTCTCTCTGAACGAAATAGCGAGAGCTCTATTAACCTGGACAGAGGAACGGGGCATTATTCTGCGTACAAGGTTAGCCAAGGAGTAAAAAACCTAAGGGCAGACAGGTTGAGCAGAAAGAACCAGGTTCTCCCGACAGAGTGGATGCTCAGGAGTTTTGCAGACAAATATGGTCACTCTGGGGGAGAACACCAGATCGACCTGTTTTGCCACGTTCCTCTCCAGGAAAATAGACAACTTCTGCTTGCTAGAAGCAAGATCCCAGAGCCAGCGTCGATGCCTTCCTCATGGATTGGTCAGGCATAGATGCATACGCCTTTCCCCATTCAAATTGCTGGGGGAAGTAGTAAGGAAATTTGTGGCATCGGAAGGAATGAGAATGACTCTAATTGCTCCCTTTTGGCCTTCCCGAATCTGGTTCACAGAGGTACTGGAATGGACGGTGGACTTCCCCAGATCTCTACCAGACAGGACAGATCTGCTCAGACAACCCCACTTCGAGAGGTTCCACAGAAACATCCAAAGTCTCTCCCTGACTGCCTTTCGACTATCGAAAAACTGGTCAGAGCGAGAGGCTTTTCAAAGAAAGTGGCAACTTCAATTGCTAGAGCCCGCAGAGCCTCTACCCTGCGGGTCTACCAATCGAAGTGGGAAGTTTTTCCGTAGATGGTGTAGGTCGAAGAAGCTGTCCTCTTCCAATACCTCTGTAACCGAAATCGCGGATTTTCTCCTCTTCTTAAGAGAAGAATCCAAATTGGCCGTATCAACTATCAAGGGATATAGGAGCATGCTCTCAGCTGTTTTTAGAAACAGAGGCTGAATCTCGAGATAATAACGATCTTCATGATCTCATCAGGTCTTTCGAGACTAAGAAATTGAGATCGTCGATTCCCCCGAGTTGGAACCTGGACGTTGTCCTAAAGTTCTTGATGTCGGACAGGTTCGAACCTATAGATAAAATCTCATTCAGAGATCTTACTAGCAAATGCATATTCCTGTTGGCTCTAGCAAACTGATAAGAGGATCAGTGAATTGCATGCTTTGGACTCTCGGGTGGGATTTAGAAAAGACTCGGCTGTCATTTCTTTCCAGGATCTTTTCCTAGCAAAGAATGAGAACCCTTCTAAACCTTGGCCTAGAAGTTTTGTTTCGAAGTCAAGGGACTCTCTTCTCTGGTAGGAAGAGAGTTGGATCGGTCCCTTTGCCCAGTCAGGACCTTAAAATTTTATTTAGAAAAGAAGACACAGCTTCAGGGATGTCGACAAGGTCTTTGGTGTTCGGTAAGAAACCCCAAGAGACCGATGTCAAAGAACGCACTCGCATTCTTTGTCAGAAATGTAATTACCGAAGCTCATAGGAATTGCCAAGAGAACTCTTTAAAGCTGCTGAGAGTGAAAGCTCACGAAAGTCCGGGCTGTGGCAACTTCCCTTTCTTTTACGAAGAATATGTCCATGAGAAACATTTTAGCAGCAACTTATTGGAGGTGCAATTCAGTATTGCATCCCACTATTTAAGATGTTAGAATAACATACGATAAATGTTTCGCTCTTGGACCTTATGTATCAGCGGATACTATGCTGGGAAATATGGAGCAGACGCTGATCCTTAAATTTGTTTTTAATATTTTTAATAATTAGTTTTAATATTGTTGTTGAGTTGTGGGTTGCTTGAAAGGATGTTCGGGGATGACTCCTTTCAATCGTAGTACTAAAACCCCAATGAGGATCAGGTGATCGGGATTAGTGTCGTGCTCTATGATCATGCCCAATAGGCAAGGTGTTTTTTGTCATGTAAGTGGAGGAGGCCCCCCATTGACAAAGATCCTAAGTTCTGAAGCGTAAGTGGGTAAAGACCCCTGTAACAGACCATCAAGAACTCTTAGCATGAGGTCACTACCTCGCTGAGGCTCTTGAAGCGATACGGGCTCCTAGGCAGTAGCCATGAAGTCTTTCGCTAACACAGGTAGGAATCAAGGTTTTGGAATTTTTAATTTTATTACCTACAACATATGTTGTTTCCTGTCTATTTCAGTAGATTAGCTGTCTCTTACCTCCGCCAAAGGTGCCAATCAGCTAAGTATATATCTGACAGGTAAGTTGAATGCATAAAAATGTTATTGTCATGATACAATAAAGTTTTATGCATACTTACCTGGGCAGATTATACCGGTGTATGGCCCACCCGACCTCCCTCAGGAGACAGGTGGAAGAGAAAATCTGTCTTAGAAAACAGGAATGATTCCTATTCCCGCCACCAGCGGCGGGGCGGTAGATCACCTGACCTACCTGTAGAGTGTGCCACGAAATTCGAATTTCTATCGGGGACGACGGAGTCTATAGCTAAGTATATATCTGCCAGGTAAGTATGCATAAAACTTTATTGTATCATGACAATAACATTTTACCATTTTAAACACCAATCATTAGGGTATCTATTTTAAACTCATTATTATTTATATAACTTACATTAAACTCCTTATTTATGGTTTCCATTAAACTCTTTATATTTCCATTTTCAGTCATTGTCATCATAGTGCTGAATGACTCTTAGGGTCCCAGTGCTAGGCTTTATGCCTAAATCACATATTCCATTCCATTATTAGAATAAAAAAAAAACAATGTTATCCCATGAAATGCTACTAAGCTAGTTTTGGTTTTCAACATTTCCCAGTTGGTCTATTAAAGAAAAAATTCATTATTAAATTAAAGAAAAAAATGTATATCCCTTGAAATGCTACAAAACTAGTTTTGGTTTTCAACATTTCCCAGTTATTAGACAAACCTTGAGTCCCAAGGTAATAAGGTGAGGGTATTCTGTACTTGAGCAGCAATCCTAACTCCACCGAGAATCGCCTCTTTTGCTGAATTCATATGCTAATAAGGTAGTGATTTGTATTTTATGATAAATTGTTTTGTACAAGAAAAATTTTATTTCATGGTTTATTTTTTTATTACCTTGAATGCCATCATCAGATAGCCTTTAGGACTGTGGGCCACATGTGGGGGAACATAGCAAAAAGTTCCGAGAAGATTTTCAAGACATTCTCAGCCAACTCTTATTTCTTAACCCTCTTACGCCGAAGCGGTAAAAAAAAATTGTCTCCCGTGTGCCGGAGGTGTTTCAGAGTGAGGCGCGGAAGCGGAAAAATATTTTTTTCAAAAAATCACAGCGCGCTTAGGTTTTCAAGATTAAGAGTTCATTTTTGGCTCCTTTTTTTGTCATTGGCTGAAGTTTAGTATGCAACCATCAGAATGAAAAAAATTATCATTATCAAATATAAATAATGCGATATATGATAGCGCAAAAATGAAATTTCATATATAATTGTATTCAAATCGCGCTGTGGGCAAAACGGTTAAAGGTAACAAGTTACTTTTTTTTTCGTTGTAATGTACACTCCAAATTGCAATCATTTTGGTATATAACACATTGTAAAATGATAAAGCAAAAGCACAGAGAAAATATTATCACAATAATGCTGAATTTCGTAACGCGCGGACGTAAAACAAATATTTTTTTTTTTCAAAAATTCACCATAAATCTAAAATATTGTCCTAGAGACTTCCAATTCTTTCAAAATGAAGAAAAATGATTGAATATTACTATACTGTAAGAGTATTAGCTTACAATTGCAGTTTTCGACCATATCTGACGAGTTAAAGTTGACCGAATGTCGAAATTTTTTTATATATTTTTTTTATATGCAATTATTTTTAAAAAATAAGAAAAGCTACAACCTTCAAATATTTTTAGTTTTATTCTACATGAAAATTGCACACATTTCCATATATAAAACTCTATGAAATGCCTAATATGAAATGGAGCAAATATTCCGAGAATGGTACGGTACGCATTTCGGAGATTTGTGGCGGAGAATCCGTGCGCGGAGGGAAGGAAAGATTTTCTTTTTAATTCACCATAAATCTAAATATTTTGCTAGAGACTTCGAATTTGTTTCAAGATGAAGATAAATGACTGAATATTATAGACTGTAAGAGTTTTAGCTTACAATTGCGTTTTTTCGACCATTTCAGTAGAGTCAAAGTTGACCGAACGTTGTTTTTTTCTATTATCATGATTTATATGCAATATTTCAAAATGAGAAAAGCTACAACCTTCAATTATTTTTTTTTTTGTATTCTACATGAAAATTGCGCATTTCATTTTCACATATAAAACTTATGTAACAAGGCTAATTTAAAATGGTACAAACATTACCACAATCGCACGTATGATTTTTTCGGAAGAGTTACCGTGAGGACGTAAAGAAAATGTTATTTTTTTCATAAATTCACCACAAATCAAAATATTGTGCTAGACTTCCAATTAGTTGCAAAATGAAGGTAAATGCTTGAATATTACTAGAATATAAGCGTTTTAGCTTACAATTGTGTTTTTCGACCATTTCGGTAGAATCAAAGTTGACCGAAGGTTGAAATTTTGGCAATTATCGTTATTTATATGAAAATATCTCAAAACTGATAAAAGATACAACCATGGGTTGTTTTAGTTGTATTGTGCATGAAATTGCGCACATTTCCATACATAAAACTTTATATAATGGCTAATTTTAAAATGTGCAAACATTACCACAATCGCATGTATGATTTTTTTCGGAAGAGTTACCACGCGGACGGAAGGAAAATGTTTTTTCATAAATTCACCATAAATCGAAATATTGTGCTAGAGACTTCCAATTAGTTGCAAAATTAAGGTAAATGATTGAATATTACTAAAATATAAGAGTTTTAGCTTACAATTGCGTTTTTCGACCATTTCGGTAGAGTCAAAGTTGACCGAAGGTTGAAATTTTGGCAATTATCGTTATTTATATGAAAATATCTCAAAAGTTATAAAAGCTACAATCATGAGTATTTTATTGTTGCATTCTCACATAAAAAATACGCACATTTTCATAATATAATATTTCATGTACGGCTAATTTACAATGGTACAAAAATTATGTCAAAGTGACGAAATAATTTCCGAGATGTGTCACAGATACTTTTTAGTGCGGCAAGAAAGAAATTCGCGCTTGCGCGCCTCGCGTAACGATTGTAAAACAAAACAACACCTTGATCCGTGAACTCCCAGCATCCCCCAAGGCGCGTAATTCAAAAGTTTTAGGCTGGTAGGCCTATAAGTATTTTTCCGCGAATTTTAGAAAAAACTTTTGCAAGTCGACGTAAAATACGTCCACGGCATCGGCACACGGGAGACAAAAATGTCGACTTAAAAAAAATATGTCCAGTCGGCGTAAGAGGGTTAATTTACTCAATTAAGCTTCATTCTATCACTGCAAGTGGGCATTGCTGTCAGTGCAGCTCACTGCACTGTAGGCATTTACTAAAGGGTGGTTGTAGTGCCCCTTTAGCCCATAGCTTTATCCACTTTTTAGCCTATTCCTATACTTCCATTCTTGTAAATTATTTTTCAGAATTATTCTTTCAGCCTTTCATGTTTGGAACACCTCTTAGTTAGGTCTGCAAAGTTAGCAACATTGGTCTAGTCAGTGCTCTTGAATTTTTTTTTTTTTTCCCTTAGCCAATTCCCTTTTTCTTAATTTACTTACTGAGGCTTCATTCTACAATTTCAGGGGACTTTGCTGTCAGTGCAGCTCATGTGCACTCTAGTCATTACTAAGGGGGTTTTTGCAGTACCCCTTCCATCCATAGCTGTATCCACTTTCTAGCCTATTGCTCTACCTCCATTCTTGTAAATTATTCTTTCAGCCCTGTTGCTGCCTTTCATGTTCGAAACCTCTTCAGTCATGTCTGCAAATTTGGCAACATTGGCCTGTTTTTTGTCACTGTGCATCTGTTTGTATGCAGTTTTTATCTGTTTGTGCTTTGGCATTCACTTGCTATAGGCTTGGCAGTCCCCATGTTCCCAGTTGTTTTGTTATCTTCAGGTTGCTCTCGATGTCTGACCATTCCAGCTTACTGGTCCATTGCCATTACATGATAAATCCTCAGTTTTTCAAAACTTTTTGGCATACTTCTGCAGCTTCTCAGGTCTTGTCATCCCGACTTCATCAGTGTTTCACCCTCTTGCTGCAGCTGCTTTCCTCACCATAAGTTTCTAGCAGAAAAGGCAGGTTTTATTTTGAACAAATCAGTTTCTTAAATTATGATCTTCATGTGACTGTCTTCATGCTATTTTATGAGTGAGTGAGTTTGTATAAAAATTGCTTTATTTGGAAAGTCTCACCATACAGAGATAATGGCGCACAGATAAAGTATTGATAAGCTGTTCATTTATCTCAAAAACTTTTTTAATTTCAAATCTTCTTTATAGCTGTCGGTGAAAGTTAATTCATGGAAGGAGTACAAGGATATTGTTAATTCCATGTCTGAAGGAAAAATTCTAAATCAAGGTCTTGGTAAAGTTTTGTGGAGAGGACCGCCTTCAGTACCACTCATCAAACCTTCCATGGCATCTACTTTAGGTAAGATATCAACTTTGTTGCAAACTCTCATGTCATTTACTTTGGGTACAACAAACTTATTGTAAACTATTTTTGACCTTTTTACTGTGTACATGATGAAGATATATGCTGCCAAAACCATTAATGTTAATAATTATGTGGCATACATTATAGTTAGAATTTATTTTTTTACTTGCTTTCAGAAAATATTTTGAATAATTGTTGTATCAAGGCAGAGGAGGATGCCAACCCAGGTGAGGGACATCCAATGGAGGGTTACTTGGTGTTGCATTATGATGTGTATCTTCCTAATATGGTCTATAGAAAATCAAGTCCATCCATCCCTGGTAAAAGAATTACTGTGATAAGGTGAGTAGTAGGTAATTTGACTAAACTATGTAAAATTACAACCTAATATACTAGCAAATCTGTTTTGCAAACTAGGGAATAAAAAATCATGGCGATTATTGTAATGAAAATAATCAGTGTGAGAATTCTAGGCTGGAGAAAGAAGTTCATAAGCATAAAGTGGTTTTAGAAAAGGCAGATTTGAACAAATCAGTTCTTCTTAAATTATGATCAGTACTATTACAAATAGTGAGTTTGATGTGAAATAAAGCTCTCCAAAAACATTCCTACAAATTATTTTCATACAATCAACTTACCTGGCAGATATATACATAGCTAAGACTCCGTCGTCCCTGACAGAAATTCAAATTTCGCGGCACACGCTGCAGGTAGGTCAGGTGATCTACCGCCCTGCCCTGGGTGGCAGGACTAGGAACCATTCCCGTTTTCTATCATATTTTCTCTGTCGCTTGGAATGTAAACACGTTGCAGTTCCTCCTGACTTGATTTTTGGATTTCATCGCCATTGATCTTCTGGCTATCTTTTGCAGGGAAGTACTGGGTCTTTGGTTCGGCATACGCATATTAATTTGTTTTAATAACTTTGGCTTCGAAAATTTTGAAGAATTGTTTACGTGTAACTACCGAACTTATCGGTAGACACTCACATAGTTTGCAAAAGGAAAAGTTTAATATTTATTCATTAATAACGTGTAGTAAATGTTAAAATTGATTGAGGAAGTTTAAGCTAACTTCCTTCTTGAGGAAGTCAGAATAAATAGAAATTAGTTTCGCTTCCTTTAGAAGTTTTTATAGCTCTCGTACTAACAAGCATTAGAGCATTAACAATTCTAGTAGTGTTGTATCCTCATCTCCTTCTTACTTCACAGAATCTTCAAATTCATATTGCAATTTGAAGACAAAGGAATGTAGCTAAATATGAGCTATTGAAAGGTAAGAAGTGATTTTAGTGTTCCCCTTTGCAGTGGAGGGTGCGTCTGATCGGCTCTGTCTCGCTCCCAGGCCTAGACCTCTTCCAAGCTCCCATGCCCAGAGGAGAAGGAAAGTCGAAAGCTGTAAGGAGGTTTCAGAGAATCACCTCCGGTCAGGCGTCCCCTCGGCAGGTTCTGTAGCACGTCCCAGAACTGCCAAGTTCGCCATTGGAAAGGTCGTCCTCTAATAATGAGGTGCGCCCGATCGGCTCTGTCTCGCTCTCAGGCCGAGACCTCTTCCAAGCTCACAAACCAGAGGAGAAGGAATGTCCGAAAGCTGTAAGGAGTTTCAGAGAATCACCTCCGGTCGGGCGTCCCCTCTGGCAGGATCTGTAGTACGTCCCAGACTGCCAAGGATAACCGTTGGAAAGGTATCCCATAATAGTGATTTCGTTATCCGATTCCTCATCGGAAAGGGGGAAGTTCTGACAAATTTTCGAGACCTTCTAAAGTTATTAGAAATCTCTAAGTAACTGGATTATATCCCGGAAAGTATTACGGAAGTATATCCTCCTTCCCCTAAATCGGATACGGAGAAGTAAGAGCGAAGATCCTGGAAAGTTACTACAGCAGATATCTTCGTTGATTGGAGTACTAAGGAGGGTCCTTCTCGGAAAGAGGACCTCTTCCTTCTGGAATCCCGTCCACTAGAAGTCTCTGAGAACTCGGACGAGGCACCTATCAAGAGTCTTGGTGGATAAGGAGAAAGAAGTTTCATATACGAAGAATTTTCTTGAAGATGCAAGATATTATCTTTCTTGCAACAGACTGCTCAGGACCGCTTCAGAAAAAGCGTCCTGCGAAAGTGTTTCTCTTCTTCTGCTTCTCCTTCACATATATGAGGGTGGAAAGACTCGGATCTTTCCAAGCCCCTGAAAAGGCTTTGGAAGAATCTTCTTTGAACTCGAGCCAGAGCGCTTCACTGATGAAGCTCCCTCCTCGATCAAGAAGTTGAAGTTGTGTCGACGTCCCCTATAGGACGTAGCGGATCGTACTCCTACGAGGTCTCCCTCCCCTCCCTTGAATTGAGGACGCGGGAGAAGCTTCTAAGAGTATCCTACTGGCTGTTCAAGAGAAGCTAGCCTCCTTGGTAGGAGTTATGGCTAAACATCCTCCTCGTAAGAAGGACGTTTCTCTTCCGATCAAGAAGTCTCGTACTCTCTCTCTCCTGCCAAAAAACGAGGCGTCTTTCAGACATGAGCTTCGTCTTCTAAACAAGTAGAGGAAGATTTTCGGTCTAGTTCGAGAGCGAGAGAGGCTTATACCCAGACAAGATGTCGCACAGAAGACACCAGCTAAACGTGAGGCGTCTTCCAGCGCGAGGCGTCATACAGAGGCGTGGAATCAGCCAGACGCGAGACTATAGCCAGGACTTATTCCGGGGACGTGAAGCTTCATCGAAGCACGATGGCACCAGCCAAGTTTTTGGCGCCAGCCAGGACGCCAGTTGAGTGCGGAGACGTCTTCCAGGCGCGAGGCGTCTTCCAGAATGTGAGCAGTCAGCCAAGCGCGAAGCGTCAGCCAGGACGCTCAGCGGACGAGAGTCATACAGGCGCGAGGCGTCTCCAGATGCGAGGAGCCAAGGTCTCCAACCAAGCGTCAGCCAGACGCCAGGCGCCAGGATCTCAAGCTTCTTTGTGTTTGGAGATAGCTTTCACAAAGACTCTCCTATTTTGAGATTTGTCACAAGATTCATTTTGGTTGGTTTTCCTGACAGGGACACAAGATGTCGCACAGCGACCGTAGCCCATGTCAGGAGGGACTGTGACAGTGGGAAGTTTTCTAACTAGAACAATCTTCTCATGACAGGGAATTAATGTTCGCCTAAGCGACTTCATCTCTGTCATGAGGGTTGTTTTGGAGAAATAGTCCCTCTCTTTGTGAAGAGAGGCTCTCTCCTTAGTGACTCCCTCTCTTCTACCAACATTTGGAACAAGAGATGGAAGACATAATAGACTAGGAAGTCAAGGAGGGTGCAGGTCTTTCAGATTACAAGACCTTAGCAACCCGTTTCATTACAGCTTTATGTCCATGTAATAGGAAAAACTGGAATGATTCTCTTCGATCCACCTTGCTTCTTGTCAGGATCTCCTTCGTCTAACACTAAATTGTATTACAAAGATAGAAATTTTTCCATCCTCCCTCGGCCTCGGAGGAAAGAAAGAATGTAAAAGAAAATCATCCTTTAGACTATCGGTATGGTCAAGTCATATGCACACACCGAAGTAGACTACAGTTTCTTAACATCCTTACTTAGGTTTCCTAGATTAAGATGTTTTACCTGAAATGTGCAGCTTTATAATGGATTCTTATACGGCAGAGCACGATATGAGATAATTATCTCATGCTTTTTAGAAACGCATGAAGACAGCATAATCTTTTAGAAAATCGAATTTTGCTCAGGAGAAGATATGGATGAGTTCGATGGGAAACATCCTTTTCGTGTCAGAAGGATGTCCCTGGATGGACTATAATACGTTTTTTAATATACTCCATCCCGGCGCAAGCTAGAAGCGCCAGAAGCGTAAGATTCACCTAACAGGATCTGTTTTCTCGATTTAGCGATTTATTAACCTATAAGTCCATCAATCTCTATCTATCTCTAAGAACATCGAGAATTTCTCTTTTTACTCCACTGTTCCGTTTATAAATAGAAGCTATTGAGAACAAGAACACGGAACGAAACGATATCAAGAGGTTCGTGGTATCAGTTTGCACTTCCGAGACAACCTTCTCGATCAACGATAACTGTTAAACATCAGTATAACATTTATTGAAGAGTTGTGAAGTCTGAGAGAACCTTCTTTATAGATCTCTTCGCGAAGTGTAATAAGGACTTTCTTCCTACAAACTGCTGCCTTATTCTCGAACAAAAGGTAACAATACGCCATCTTTACTGTTAAGGGGAATAAACTTTAGTCTTTTTTCCCCTAGTTATATATATTCTTAACAGATATTAAGATAAATGGGCGTCAAAGGAAGAAGATGAATGCCTCATTTTGGCCATAGAGAGGTTGGATTCACAGAGGCCACGTTATTCTCTCAGCATGGGTCGGAAGGGTTTTTCTAAGAGATTAGAGATTTTATCGGAATCTATTATAATGGACCTGAAAAAACCTATCCGATCTGAGTCTGTCTGTGTGCAGACTGACCAGAAGTAAACATGAATGAGAGGATTTTCAAGAGAAGCTTGATAATTCCTTCAAACAGGCTAAAGACATAGAGTGGCTGATGATCGTGCTAAATGGAAGGGGGAAACTGTCCTCTTCCGATACCTCCGTGAACCACATAGTGGTTTTCTTCCCTTTCAGGGGGAAGTGTCACCTTTGTATTTTCTGCTTTCAATGAATTCAGTAAAATGATATATTCTCTTGACAAAGAGTATTAGAGATAGAAGAGAATTAAGATCTTCGGGATCTTATACAATACCTCTATACGATAAAGGTAGGAGATCTTATACTTAGAATGGGATCCTATTTTGGGCCTCAGATTCCGTGTTCTGACAAGATGGAACTGCTCCTCATAAAAATTTTAGGAGAATTCTTGGTTTTTCTTGGCCCTAAACTGCCAAGAAAATATTGAAGTTTTTGAGCATTGGAATCTCGCATCTTATTCAGTGGAGACTTGGCAACGATTTTTTATCAGCATATGTCTGTTAAAATAAATTTAACCCTCTATTCCTGACTCAATGATTTCGGAGAGAAGTTTCGTTATCCAGACAGGGTACTTATGTTTTTTTCTACGAAAGAAGAAATGGTTAAAACATTTTTCCTACAGTCTTTTTTGAATACAAGGAGGACTCGAAATAGATCCCAGAAGACATTGAGAGAGATACTTTAGAGCTAGAAATCAGGGGTCCTCCCAATTTCAGCTCGTAGTTACCTTCGGCTTCCAGGCTCCTTCCCTTCCTTAGAGCAAGGATAGGGAAGATTTGGCAACGAGAAACCTCATCATCATTTCAGAAGAGATCTCGTTAGCAAAGGAAATAATCACGAAGGATCCTCATCGGATAAAGACTCTTATCTCTCGCACTGTTAGATTCCTATCGTCTACTAGATGTAGCTGGATACAATCACCTCCCATTGCCGGAGAGGCCTAAAGCTCAGAGTGGAAGAATTTCTTCCGTTCTTCTCCTGTCCCGATGAACCATTGTGATTCTTCGGGACTTTCAGACAATGTAACGCAAGACAGACGCCAAGTGCCGTAATGTCATTGTCTGATGAAGAGACAGAGCGGGCCTCCAACCTGGCGCATATGCGCTAGAGGCGAACAAATTGGACAGATAAGAATGTCCGATGTGTACATCGCCAGGCAACCTCGAGACTCTACCAAGCTAGAAGCTCAAGCAAGTGGGAGGGATCCAGATAGGCTCCAGAGGCTAAAAAAGAGCCAACCTGGAACCAGGAGCGAGGAGTCAGCCAGACATCAGGCAAACTCGAAACGCCAACAGGTGCAAGGCACCAGCCAGGCGCGAGGCGCCAACGAAGCGCGAGGAGCCAACCAGGCGTGAGGCACCAGCTAGGTGCGAAGCTCAAGCCAGGCGCGAGGCGCCAGACAGGTGCGAATCTCCAGCTAAGGCGCGAGGCATCAACCAGCTGAGAGGCGCCAGTCAAGTGAGAGGTACCAGACAAGCGCTAGGCTCCAACCAAGAGCGAAGCACCAGCCAGGAGCGAGGTTCCTGCCAGGCTTCAGGCTTCAGACGGGAGAGATCCATTTCAAGAAAGCCCTGGTCTTCTTTGAAACATGGAGATCTCCTAAGCACTTCATAGTGACTTGATTCCTTCAAACAGCTGAGAATTAAAGGCGCAGGAAGTGAGCGCTTTTGCAAATTCTTGTTCTTTACATAACAATATGTCATATAAGACATATTAGCTATGTTGTACGGTAGAGGCACTCTGTGTTGACTTCTCATTACACAAAGGATGTCAAGTTAACCTACGAGAGATCCTTCTCTTTTGGTTTATACGTTTCTGCGGATACGTTACTGGGATAGGAAGGCCGACACTGATCCTTAACTTTGAGTTAAAGTTATTTAACTTAATGAAATTATTGGGGTTTTTGAAAGGAGTGTGGGAATAACTTTTCAATTTGAGCGCGAACCCTCGTGTTAGGATCAGGTGATCGGGATCGGTGTTGCGCTCCTTAGTTATGACAATAGGCATAGGTGTTATTGTCATATAAGTGGATTAGCACCATTGACAAGTACCTTTTAGGCTCTGCCGAGTAAGTGGATAAGACCCCATCGGCAGACCCACAAGAACTCTTGGCCACAGATCACATATCTCGCTAAAGTTTCTTGAGGTGATGCAGACTCCTTGGCAACAGCCATAGAAGTCTACCACCTATCAGATAGGAACCAAGGTTTATTTATACCTACAACATATGTTGTTTACCTGTCTATTCCATGTTAGCTGTCTCTTACCCTCCACCAAAGGGTGTCAATCAGCTATGTATATATCTGACAGGTAAGTTGATTGTATGAAAATGATATTGTTATGATACAATAAAGCTTCATACATACTTACCTGGCAGATATATACGATTAATGGCCCACCCAGCCTCCCCGCAGGAGACAGGTGGAAGAGAGAAAATATGATAGAAAACGGGAATGGTTCCTAGTCCTGCCGCCCAGGGCAGGGCGGTAGATCACCTGACCTACCTGCAGCGTGTGCCGCGAAATTTGAATTTCTGTCGGGAGGGGACGACGGAGTCTTAGCTATGTATATATCTGCCAGGTAAGTATGTATGAAACTTTATTGTATCATAACAATATCATTTTTTTTAGCTCCCTTCTTCTTTCACAGGCAGTTACTCATAATACAAGAAAGGTGGCAAGCTGTCTGCTGAGCATTTGGGGATCCAGGGGCACATGCAGTTACCTACCTGCTTACTAACATTTTCTTTACAGGGACTTTGGTGCTGTTAGCAATTAATGAACCATGAATGTGGGGTATTACTTATAAACACTGTGTTTACAAGTTTTTTTTTGTGAATTAAATTTTTACAGAAATTTGGACATTTTCATTTCAGAAATGGTGCAGTTCCCTCATTAAAACAGATTCAGGAAGTTACCAAAAGGTTTCCAGATGAGGCACCTGTTGTTTGTGCTGTTGTGACAGTGGGAGAAGTAAGATTGTACACATTATCCCCCATCACCATTCCTTCTAGTTGACAAAGCTTGTTGAAAGAAAAATCTTTATTGTATATACAGAATATTTTAGATTTTTTTTGGGGGTAAATATTGTATAAAGCAGGCTTTTATACAATGATGTGTATTTAAGACTTTGTACTGTGGTTTTTGAATATTTGTATTTTAGCTACAAGATATGTAAACCAAACAGCTGTAGCCATATTGAGAACTTACACAGTTTTGACATTTTTGCAGACGTGCAGTTTTGACAGATTGTATTACAATGTCTGAATTCTCATGGTAATATTAGTAGTGAACTGATGCAGTAAACATTGTGAATTTTACATATTGGATTTAAAAACGCTTTTGAATTGTAACCAGTATACAAAACGAAGTATTATCAGTCAGTTTCTATATCTTGTAATCAATGATATAGGTACACGGCAGTCCCCTGGTTCCATCAGGCTCGGGTTAAGGTCATTCCGGAACTTTGGCGCTGCTAACCACAAGTTTTCAGAGCTGTAAGAGGTTTTACGGCACTGTAACCTGCTTTAAGGCGCTGTAACAGCATGGTTAAGTGCTATTTATTACCATTATAGTTATGATGATTCGGGTTATGGCAACTTTCGGCTTCAGTGCCCTACTGGGAACGGAACCCCTCTGTAACCTTGGGACTGCCTGTATATGAAATTAAGTTTTGAGAATGGGAAAAGTACAATTTTTAAAGTAATTTGTATTTTTCCTAACATACAAACCTGAAGGTCTTTACATAAGGGTATTATTTGAAGCGTGAGCTAGAAACTGCCATTCACTTTTAAACAAGTAGTTAACTACTACTGGTAGGGATGGGAGCCCTGCCCGCCCACCCATCAGTATGCACTCACTTGCCTTTTGGCCCAGGTATCAGAATGAGGGGTGGCTGAGGTAGGCAAGCAAGAACACAGTCTTGAGGGGTCAAGACCCCTGTCCGACGACTCTCATGAAGGCTCTTGGAGTGCACGGAGTCACGTCCCACTAAGGGGGCCCCCGAGTTCCTTGGTAGGGCAAGACTGCTCGAAGCTTCTCAACAGCATAGAGATCTCCCATAAGAAAGAGAGATCAATGCCTTTCAGTTGAAGGCTTGGCACAAGGCAGAGCTGTAGCCCTTAATAGCTAAGACAGAGAGCTTCTTCTCATGACAAAGAAAGAGAAAAAAAGTCCACTACCTGCTGAAGATAGCTTCAACGGTAGGTACCCCATTAATGACACCAACCAAAGAAGACAGCTCATTTCCCCTGGTACACAGCTGCAGAGAATTTACAAAGGTATTTAGACACTCTCATGACACCTATATATCAATATCACAACCAAACAAAAGTATGGAAAGGTCAAATGGTTAGTCGGGCAGAGAAGACATCTACACTCGATGGCAGCCAAAAGTAAAGTGAGTGCGTACCGACGGGTGAGTGGGGCTCCTAACCCTACCAGCGATAGCTAACTTGTTTAAAAGTTAAACCACTGTTCCCAGCTCATGCTGCAAGTAACTATCCTTATGTAAAGACCTTCAAGTTTGTATCTATATAAAAACAAAGAACTAAATAAACTTTATTTTGGTCTACATGTATTTGAAAATTTCTGCTTCTTGATTATTATAAATGTCTGAATAGAACTTTAAAAGTTAAATTTTGTTTGTAATGATTTGCAGTGTATAAGAAATATATAACACAGATCATAATTTTTTTTTATCTCCGAGAGGATTCATTTATTGTCCAAAGATATGAGTAAACAAATTACTTGCATAGTCTTCATTTTTGTTCTAGAACATATCCAGATATGTTACCCAATTATTTAAATGCAAAAATTGTAATTACTATACGAAGGAAATATGAAAAAAATGAATGACAAAGTAGCATTATTGTTTTTCCGTAAATAAATGATTGTGTGTGTGTTTGTATGGTGTTTTTACGTTGCATGGAACCAGTGGTTATTCAGCAATGGGATCTATGGCTTTACGTGACTTCCAAACCACGTCGAGAGTGAACTTCTATAACCAGAAATACACATCCCTGACCCCTCGCTGCCAGGCCAAGACCAAACTGACCATGCCACCGAGGTGCTGTAAATAATGTTAGTCAAGAGTTCATTCCCCCCCCCCGCCACCACCCCCAACCTGTTAAGCATCACTAACAGTATGTCTCAGTCGCCACCCACCCTTATCACGCCGCCTTTTGATTGAGTAACATTTTCCATCTTTCAAGGATGGTACTGTACTAATCTAGCTTAGAAATGCACTTTACATTCATACAAATTGGTAACACTATCGAGCTGATTTTGGGATAAATGACAAATCGTTTTTGTAACAGACAGTCTGACAGAGGACATCCACCTCTTTTCCCAGTATGCTTTAGGCTTTCATTGATAATTGTTTTTTGTTTTGATCTAATTTATTCCCCATAATGATCATTCTCAAGCAAAGGAAAAATCTTTTGCCTAGGAAAAATCTTTGCCTGACGATTACTACGAGACTGAGTAGCAAGCTCATGACGACTCTAACAGACTGAAGATTTATCTGATTCTAGAAAGAAAACCATGATTTACATTCTAGCATCACATTACCAAGTGACTGAGCAGTAAGCATAAAGAGAGGCATCCTTTACTAATTGTTCACTCTAATGTGTGAAATTTACTGTTCAGGATGAGGGAAACCCCATGGAGGTTTTTTGATGATGAAGCCATGGAGCACACTAACAGATTTGCCAAAGTTTCTAGATCAATAGCATATACAGAAAGTTTGCCTACAATATCATGTGCACTAAAATGGTATAATACAAATGTAAATGAAATTAAACCATTTATCACTACTGGCTGTATGTTTCAGGGAATGGCAGACAAAACAATTTTTTTCTTTTTTACATTTCATGATTGTAATCTTTGGGATATAAAATTGAAAAAATATTAATTTTCTTATTCTACCTTATTTGATATTTCTAATGTTTTACACATGTCAGTGTAAAAAAGAATATAAAATGGCATAAAAATTAGCAGAGACCAAATGAATGCTCTGTTAGCGAGAAAATGTGACCATACCAGAGCGGCGACATCTCCCATAAGTGAAGCTTATCAGGTTAATTATGTAATTTCATACAATCAACTTACCTGTCGATATATACATAGCTAAGACTCCGTCGGTCCCCGACAAGAAATTCAAATTTCGCGGTCACAAACCACGCTGCAGGTAGGTCAGGTGATCTACCGTCCTGCCCTGGGTGGCAGGATTAGGAACCATTCCTGTTTTTCTATCATATTTTTTCTGTCGCTTGGAATGTAAACAACGTTGCAGT
This sequence comes from Macrobrachium nipponense, assembly GCF_015104395.2. NCBI lineage: Eukaryota > Metazoa > Arthropoda > Malacostraca > Decapoda > Palaemonidae > Macrobrachium > Macrobrachium nipponense. The sequence continues at coordinate 12,878,285 of NC_061091.1, read as the reverse complement.
TCTCCTGACTTGATTTTTGGATTTCATCGCCATCGATCTTCTGGCTATCTTTTGCAGGGAGTACTGGATCTTTGGTTCGGCATACGCATATTAATTTGTTTTGATAACTTTGGCTTCGAAAATTTCGAAGAATTGTTTACGTGTAACTACCGAACTTTTTCGGTAGACAATCACATAGTTTGCAAGAAGGAAAATTTTAATATTTATTCATATTAACGTGTAATAAATGTTAGAATTGATTGAGCTAACTTCCTTCTTGACGATGTAAGGAAAGAATAGTTACGCTTCCTTTAGAAGTTTATATAGCTCTCGTACTAACGAGCAGTTAGAGCATTAACATTACTAGTAGTGTGGTATCCTCATCTCCTTCTTACTTCACAGAATCTTCAAATTCATATTGCAATTTGAAGACAAAGGAATGTAGCTCAAAATACGAGCTATTGAAAGGTAAGAAGTGATTTTACTGTTAGTGCAGTGGAGGGTGCGTTCTGTTCGGCTCTGTTTCGCTCCCAGGCCTAGACCTCTTCCAAGCTCACATACCCAGAGGAGAAGGAAAGTCGAAAGCCTTACGGAGGTTATGGAGAATCCCCACCGATCAGGCGTCCCCTCGGCAGGATCTGTAGAACGTCCCAGACTGCCAAGTTTCGCCATTGGAAAGGCGTCCTAATTAGTAGAGGGTACGTTCGATTCGGCTCTGTCTCGCTCTCAGGCCTAGACCTCTTCCAAACTCACAAGCCCAGAGGAGAAGGAAAGTCGAAAGCCTTACGGAGGTTATGGAGAATCCCCACCGATCGGGCGTTCCCTCGGCAGGATCTGTAAAACGTCCCAGACTGCCAGGGATAGCCATTGCAAAGGCAGCCTTTAAAAAAAGTGCGTCTGTTCTTCCTGTTTCTTCATCTTACATCCGAAAAGACGAAGAATGTACATGTTAGAAGTTCGGACGATCTGGCTCGTTCTCTGAATAAGAGAACACTGACTCACTAAGCGAGAGGCTGAGAGCCAGCCAGCAACTAGCGCGAGCCCACGGTTCCAACAGCCAGCAGCGAGCCGCGTTCCAACAGACTAGCGCGAGCCGCGTTCCAACAGACTAGCGCGAGCCTCGTTCATACAGATAAACGCGAGCCGCGTTCCAGAACTTTTTCTTGGCGCAAGGCGCCTTCAAAGAGAAAACAGACGGCTTAACTAAGGAGCCTTATAGTAGAATGGCAATCAGAAGGATGCTTCCATTGAACGTTTTCTGGCAAGAGGCTCGTATAACAAGACTAGAGGCGCTCGGATCTATTAGGGCGCACGGGACCTTCCACGCAAGCGGAACGTTCCAGGAGCGAGTCTCCTTTCTAGCGTGCGGAACATTCCAGGCGCGAACTATCCAGACGCTAGGCGCAAGGATCCAGACGCCAGGCGTCAGAAGATTTCAAAAATCTTCATTAGAGAGAGAGGTCAGTCGCGAGACTCCTCTTTGAATTTTTAACTTGAACAACTTTCCCCTGGCAAATGTGCAAGATGTCGCACAGGCGGCCGTTGCTTTTGTCAGAGGGATTCTGATACTAAGAGAAGCCCCTTTTCATTATTCAGAAGACTTCTTTGTTAGGCAGTTCCTCTCAATGCGGACTCTCTCCTTCATCCATGCTCTTCCCTCGTTTTGAGAGGCAAGAGCTTTGGGAGTTTTTCTTAATAAGATCTCATCGATGTTTGGGTATGATGGCGGATAGAAAATATCTACTTCCTTCCGTAAACCCTAGTGATGAACAGGAATTCTGTCTCTTCCGCGATTTATGAAGAAATCACGAAGATATAAAGAGTTCCTTGATTAACTTCGTTCCTTAAGGATATATATATATATACTCTTTCTATCGTTCTATTAACGAAAAGAACGAAGATAGTAGAAGGTAGTAGAGTTTCTGATGTATGAGAATACGATACGGTTAATTCATAAACACATACCGTAGTTACTTCTTTTCTGTGCAACTCAATTACAAGTATCCTTCTACGTCTTTCCTAGGAAGGACTACGCTTAAAGGGATTGTTAAGACTACACCTACTTAGCTTCTAGATTTATCGAAGTCTTGTTTCGCTTTAAATATGCTTAATAAGAACTTCCTGAAGTTCGATAATAATTTTATTAAATTCCTTTATTAATTGGAGTTAGCTGGCAACTCTGGACCGAGTAAGCGGGGACTGCTTTCGCTGAGAGCCTGAGACCAACGCAGTACGCCTATGCCAGTTACTGACTTACTGTCAGTACCATGTAGGTGTCAGTCATGAGCGGTCGGGCGAATCTCTCTCTCCTGCGGGATGGAATAACTTTCCGTATCTCTCCCCTACAATCGCGGTCTTAACCTCGGATTGAGGGATAGTTAAGCTAACATAAATAAATATTGTATGCCTTTTGCTAAGAAGCTTTCAATAAGAGAGATATACAACCTTTCAATGCGGTTTACCGTAGGTAACATTATTAAAGGATTCTATCGCAGCAGAACATTATATTATGTAATGCTCTCAGGCTTACGAAAGCATAGCTTATTAGAGTACCTGCTCAGAAGAAGATGGATGAGTCGGATGGGAAACATTCTCTTTGGGGCAGAACTTGTTTCCCTGAATGGACTATACTACGTATATAAAGTTTTTTCCTACTAAGAACGGAATTAACATGTGAAAGGATGTCGGGTACCATAAAGGCACAGGTGTTCTGGCACATAACATAAAAAGAATTAGAAGAAAGCGCCAGTCTGGCGCAACGCGCCAGAAGTACCAACCCTGGCGCAATGCTCAGAAGCGCCAGCCTGGCGCAAAATTTGCGCCAGAAGCGCCAGCCTGGCGCAGTGAGCCAAGAGCACCATCCAAGATTTTCTCGTTTTAGCGAGTTATTAACCTAGAGTTCCAGTAGACTCTCGGACACCAAGCTCGGTAACGGCAAGATTCGTTCCTGATTTCGTTACCCATTTAATCACTTAGGCCATTTCCACGACACTCTCATATCGCATAGAGCATCGAGAATCTCTTTTTTTTTCGCTCCTATTCGCGTTAACAAAGAGATCCTTCTCGATCGACGATAATAACTGTTACATGTTTAACATTTATTGGAAAGAGTTGTAGAAGACGAACAGGCTTCCTATAGACCTGCTTCCTTTTCCTACTTTTCTCCCCCGATTGAAGATGACGTGGGAAAAGCTTCAAGGAAGATTATCTTGCCAGTACAAGAGCAATTGGCCTCTTTGGTGGGGGGAGTGTTAGCGCCTCGTAGGAGGACGTTGCGCTTCCAATCAAGAAGTCTCGTCCTCTCTCCCCTGCGAAGCGAGAGGCGTCATGCAGACGTGAAGCTTCCAAACATATCGCAGAGGCTTCGGTTTCGAGAGCGAGATCGGGAGAATCTTACGGAAGTCACGTAACGCCAGAGAGACGTGAGACGTCGTCAAGACATGAATAGTCATTTAAAGCTGCTTTCTTTTAGACGCGAGGCTCCAACCAAAATTTTGGCGCCAGTTAGGACGCCTTTTGAGAGCGAAGCGTCTTCCATGCGCGAGGCGTCATCCAGACGTCAGCAGCCACACAAACGGAGGCGTCAGCCAGGACGCTTGGCTGACTAGAAGCGTCATCCAAGCGGGAAGCGTCATCCATTTATGGAGAGAAGCCTGGGCTGTTGGCGCCTTCCAGGACTATTAAAGCGGGGAAGAGGAAGGAATATCATTCCCTTAGCCCCTCTCCTATTAGGAGTTTGTCTCCTCCAGAGGAAAGACGTACTGAATTAGCAGCGGAGACTCATCTAGACCCCGAGTTAGAAGTAAACTCGGAGGAGGAGGAGGAGTCAAGGAAGAGAAGGACTGTCGACTATAATGTTTTGACAGCCTTGCTTCTATAGGAGTATGGAGACGACTTGACTCCTGCCTCTCCTCCTTCTCCGCGCTCTCTTTTCTCGAGTGCAAAGACGAAGAAATCTTCGTTTTTTCTTAGAATGAAGCCCGCCATTTCGATGAAGAGGGCTCTTCAGTCTTTAGACTCTTGGATGAAGTTGAAGAAGGAGTTAGTTAGAACGGTCTTCTGCATGCCTCCAGCGAGACTAGCTGGTAAAAGAGGCATTTGATATCAGACGGGAGAGAATATGGGTATTTCTCTTCCGTCTACGTCAGAAGCGGACTTTTCGACCTTAGTTGACGCTTCACGTAGACAGGTTTGAACTCTGCCCGTATAACTGGGGCATTTCAGAACTGGACCATCTCCTCAAGGGACTCTTTCATGTATTTGGAAGTTTTCAACTTCTTAGATTGGTCCTTGGGGTGATGTCCAAGAAAGCCCATGATTCTGAAGGACTCGAACCAGAAGTCCTTCTGTGTATTTTGTCTTGTATAGACAAAGCGGTTCAGGATGGCTCGGTTGAGATCTCCTCTTTGTTTGGACAGGTCTTCTTAAAAAAATTAGAGGACAGTATATAGTGTCTTTTTAACCAAAGCGGTCTCCCACGCTCAGAGGGCAGCGCTTCTGTACTCGCCTTTGTCTGACTTTTTGTTCCCTCTCAGTAGTGAAGGACATTTCTCGTTCATTAACTGAGAAGGCGACTCAAGACCTTCTGACACAGTCAGTAAGGAAGAAGAAACCTGCAGACAGCCCCAAGAACACTGTCGTTGTCTGATGAGGAGAAAGACCGGGCCTACAACCTGACACAGATGCGCTAGATGCGAACATATAGGACAGATCAGTGTCCGATGTGGACATTGCCAGACATCCTCGAGACTCTACCAAGCTCGAAGCTCCGGCAAGTGGAGGAGGACCACCCAGGCGCGAGGCGCCAGGCAGGAGCGAGGTACCAGCCAACGGCGAAGCTCCAGGCAGGCGCAAGGCGCCACTCCAACGGGCGCGAGACGCCAGCCAGGCGCGAAGCTCCAGGCAGGCGCAAGGCGCCAGGCAGGCACAAAGCGCCAACCTGGCGCGAGACACCAGCCAGGCACGAGGCGCCAGGCAGGCACAAAGCGCCAACCTGGTGCGAGACGCCAGCCAGGCGCGAGGTGCCAGCCAGCCGCGAAGCTCCAGGCAGGCGCAAGGCGCCACTCCAACCAGGAGCTAGACGCCAGTCAGGCGCGAGCTTCCAGGCAGGCGCGAGGCGCCAGGCAGGCACAAAGCGCCAGCCAGGCGCGAGCAGCCAGCCAGGCTCTAGGCGCGAATCTCCAGCTAAGACGCGAGAGTCATCCAGATGCGAGGCGCCAGTCAAGCGAAAGGTTACCAGACAAGCGCTAGGCGCCAACCAAGAGCGAAGCACCAGCCATGCGCGAGGTTCCTGCCAGGCTTCAGGCTTCAGTTGGGTGAGATCCATTTCAAGAAAGCCCTGGTCTTCTTTGAAACATGGAGAATCTCCTAAGCACCTTCATTAGTGACTCGATTCCTTCAAACAGCTGAGAATTAAAAGCGCAGGAAGTGCGCGCTTTTGCAAATTCTTGTTCTTTACATAACAATATGTCATATAAGACCTATTTAGCTGTGTTGTACGGTAGAGCAACTCTGTGTTGACTTCTCATTACACAAAGGATGTCAAGTTAACCTACGGAGATCCTTCTCTTTTGTTTATACGTTTCTGCGGATACGTTACTGGGATAAGGAGCCGACACTGATCCTTAACTTTGAGTTAAAGTTTTTTAACTTAGTGAAATTATTGGGGTTTTTGAAAGGAGTGTGGGGATAACTCTTTCCAATTTGAGCGCGAACCCCTCGTTTTAGGATCCAGGTGATCGGGATCGGTGTTGCGCTCCTTCATAAGGTGTATTGTCATATAAGTGGATCAGTACCCATTGACAAAGTCCTTTCAGGCTCTGCCGAGTAGTGGATAAGACCCCTTCGGCAGACCCACAAGAACTCTTGGCCATAGATCACATATCTCGCTAAAGTTTCTTGAGGTGATGCAGACTACTGGGCAAACACCCACGAAGTCTACCACCTATCAGGTAGGAACCAAGGTTTTAATTATACCTACAACATATGTTGTTTACCTGTCTATTCCATATAGTAGCTGTCTCTTACCCTCCACCGAGGGTGCCAATCAGCTATGTATATATCTGACAGGTAAGTTGATTGTATGAAAATGATATTGTTATGATACAATAAAGTTTCATACATACTTACCTGCCAGATATATACGTTAGTGGGCCCCACCCAGCCTCCCGCAAGGAGACAGGTGGAAGAGAAAAATATGATAGAAAACAGGAATGGTTCCTAATCCTGCCACCCAGGGCAGGACGGTAGATCACCTGACCTACCTGCAGCGTGTGCCGCGAAATTTGAATTTCTGTCGGGGACGACGGAGTCTTAGCTATGTATATATCTGCCAGGTAAGTATGTATGAAACTATTGTATCATAACAATATCATTTTTGGGATTAAAATTAAACTTATACAAAACACAGCAACATAAATGTTACATAAGTAAATAAAAAAATATCAAGAAAACACCAAAAATTATCCTAATCTTGGCTGCTGGTTTGTGCAATTACTTCAAGCTGTGCTTACAAAAGCTGCGAGATATTATTATTAGTATTATTTTATTAAAAGTATTGGCTACTAAAGCAGCATAGCTTATAGAGATTCTTCTCTATTTCCCATGCTACTTAAACAGGCTAGTTGAGTGCCTATGGAGGTCCTTCTCAAATGCAGGGCCAAGATTGGTGTATATATTTCTATTAGAATTTTCTTACGTGTAAACTATGATATCATGGTTATCAAAGTCAATAATGATTCTCTCTCTCTCTCTCTCTCTCTCTCTCTCTCTCTCTCTCTCTCTCTCTCTCTCTCGCTCTCTTCTCTCTCTCCCCCCCCCCCCCCCCTCTCGCTACTCTCTCTCTCTCTCTCCTCTCTCTCTCTCCCCCTCTCTTTTTCTTTTAGCGAGCTTTTGTATCGAGCTGCCAAACATCCTTTAGGCTAGGAAGCTGAGGGTGGACTGCTTCTGGCGTGGTGTCCCTTCTTATATTCGGGGTCATCAGCAGGGGGTTCTGACCCATGCCGATCTCTTATTGGTTGATGGCGGCAAGTCAGGATTTTCATTGATTGCTTGGGAGTATCTTGTTCGGGGTCGTTGTCATCTGTGGAGTTGTCACAACTGGCAGTGTCATTATTGGGTGCAGGTCTTCTCATACTCGTGGGGAGGAGAAATACTTCCTGTGTCGTTTTCAGCGTTGGTTTTATTTGCTGGATGAGAAGGGCCTCCAGCAGGTACAATCAGCGGCTGTCAGAGCCCTTCCTGATGATCTTAGTTTTCTGGATGATAATATCCTGAGAGATATTTTCTTGGTGTCCAGTGTAGGCGTGGTTTTTTATAGCCCCTCCTGGGCGTGGCAGATCATCTTCGACAGGTACATGCTGCTCATACCGACATACACACCGCTGCAACCGTGGACTGGACATGTGTACTGGTATACCACATACATCTGCTTCAGGGTGTCTCATAACTGCCATGAAGGGGTTATTCTTCATAATTATGTTTGCATCCTCCGATTTTGGTAGTAGTATATAATTAAGTCTGTTTTCTTGGTGTCGCCGATCAGGTTTAATTTTCACGTATAATCTTTATGAGTCCTCTTCTTCATGGTAATGGGAACTCACGATGTTATCATTATTATTCAAAGGATGAAACCTATTCATACTGAATAAGCCCACAGGGGCCAGTGACTTGAAATTCAAGCTTTCAAAGAATATGGTGTTCATCAGGATGAAGTAAGAGGTAAAGGGAAATACATAAAGAGATCCCACTTATTAAAAAAGAAAAAATTAATAGGTGAAATGTATTAAAATGCAAGGGCAGAGATATTGACAGCAATAAATGAACAAAGTCTTGCTACTGTCTAGTACAAGAGTTGAAGACCCAAGGGTTGTGCATGTAATTAGATTACTTGCTGCTGTTTCTGTCTTACAGGCAAGACTGAACATCTTGTACCATATAGAATGAGAAAGGACTTTAAAAACAGAAAAGAAATATGGAATGATGTAAACATTTTAAAATTTACAAAATGAATATGAATTTGAGGATATACTAAAGGAGGACCAATAAGTGACATCTGCAGAAGCAAAAAACTTCCTTCCATATACACACAATGATTCTCTAAAATCAGTCAACACAGATGACCAACCAAAATATATAACAATGTAATAAAGGAAGTGATGGAACCAGAAGAAAATCTAATAATAACAAAGAAATTTATGCGCTTCATTGTGAAAAGCCTTAAATAACATTGCTGAAAGCATAAAATCGTTACGATGGGAAGATGTGCTGATGAAAAGGTCTCAATAAATTTATCTATAATTGTCAATTTGGCTTTGTCACAAGAAAATTGACCATACAGACCACTTTTAGAATAAGACAACTACATAAATGTACCAAGGAATTTTAGCCTTTAACAAATTAAGAATAACAAAACAATATGACTGGCATGGCAAGGACAGAGGGTACTTAAGACATTGAGCAAGTGATGATCTTTTACTGTAATAAAAGACCTAGGGTGGCCTTACACTATAATAAATACCTAGGATGCAGAATTAAAAGGTGCAAAGTGAATGGTAAAAAGACCTTCATGGCAGTTGGCAGTTGTTCAATCTCCAGACACGTGACAAAATAGTAATAACAAAGATTTACAATAGTTTTACACAATACATACCTGGGAGCCATTTTCATATAAAGTAATTAATATCTTACTCAAATAAGTATTTATCATTTAGTTTAAACTAACAGTTCACTTACGACTTAATTTCAGCTATATCCGCAAAATAAATTGCTTCCAAATACAATTCAATTATTGTACAGTATGGCTAACAAAAATATAGCCGACTGCAACTGCAGTTGTTCTACCTAGTTTTTTTTTTATATTTTCTGCTTTGAATTTACAATACGCTACACTATTACTTACCCTCTCCCCATGTAGTATTTTTGTTGTCATGCATCTCGAATGCAACTCAGTACAATATATTTACATATATATTTTTCAGTCTGTGTATATTTACAGGTACTGTATATGCATACAAGCATGGACCGCTTTAAGGTATACTAAGCACTTACTGATACATCGCTTGCCTTTCTCTGTCTCTCTCAGATATTACTGTAAGAAATACTATATTACTGTACTGTTGAACCAAACAAAAACTTCGTTGTTTTCTTCTGAAGATAGAAAAAGAAACCCAGAAAATGATCATACTGTGTATAACATGTTTAATTGTAAACATTTACAAGTAAACAAGTTGTACACAGTAATTTTATGGGTTTCTTTTTCCATACTGTACTGCGTTAATGTCAATAAAAATACTGGAGCAAAGAGAGAGAGGGATGGAGGACACAGATGTGCACAATATGAGTATATCTTAAAATTAAAAATATGTGTAACACTACACTACTATATTATATACAGTACTGCATTAAATAAATGTCATACATACTGTACCGACAGATAGGACCCATGTGGCTGTAGTGGACTGGACATTTTAGTCTAAGTGAATTGCCAAATTCTATTGGTATTTAATGGATTAAATGAAGTTTCAAACTCATGGGGTGTAATGGAGGTAGGCTTAGGCATTGTTCTTTTTTAACCATGAGACAAAGAGTTGGTGCAGTTGCTTTAAAAATGGCATGTGGAACTTTTCTTATACACCGTCCGTTAACATGACTTCTTATTTTGTTGTGGAACTTTTTTTATACACTCCATTAACAATGACTTCTTATTCTGAAGTACACATGCAAGTGCAATTACTCTTCTTGAAGCATGGCCTCATCAACTTACAAAAATTCAGAAAAGGAAATTTTAATAGATGAGAGTAACAATGATTTGCAATAGTTTAACTGGCTATTCTGAATTTCAGGTACAGTACATATATTTACAACAAACTTTATTTAACCAAACATCTCAGAATTTCTGAGCTCAAGATTGCTCACGAACAGTGATACTTTCACCATAGTAATCAACTTTTCAACACATATTTTTACTTTAAGTACAAATCATGAAAGTCTGCACCGATATATTTTGCGAGTGAAACATAGATGCATGAATTTCGTTGGTGACATGATTGCAAATCCCACACCTGATAAAGAACCTTCATGTCTTATAAATTCTACTGCATGTAATGATGTTCTGGGGTATATGCATGTTTTAGATATTTCTAAGTACATGCAAGACTAACTCTTGCATGTTCCAGGAGAAGTAGTTTTTTAATACTAGGCAAAATCTTTGTATTGATGTGTTGACTCAAACAGTATATTGGCTCTATGCATTATTACGACTTCTGATTTGGAAATAAAAAGTTTGGAGATAATTTTAAAAACTCCAGTGCATATTCCAGGTCTCTAATTTGGAACTGGATCTAAACTTTTTAAAGCTGTACAATGTGTAGCATATAGAAAAATAATTTGTTTATATACATTTTATTTCTTTATACCAACTGGTTAGAACAACCTGTGCAGAACTGATTTCAAGTGGGGAAAGTCCTTGAATATAGATCATAAATTGCACTTGCAAAGATAGTCTGTTAGAATGTGGTAGTCTGGTTAGAAGTTGACGAAAATAAAATTGGTTAAGTGACCATGTATGTGTTATTATTATTTTTGTAAAATGTTTTTAAATATTGAGTATCTTTACATGGTATCATAAACTTTCTTATTTTAATAGCTATTGTTATTTGTCTCCTTTCAAATCCTATACAGATGTGATCTTCATATGGGATAGTGAATCTAAAATGTATCTATTGTTCGATCCAAAACTAGGTAGGCGTCAGTATATTCTTTCAATGTGTACGCCATATAAGTTGCATACTTACTGTTTTCTATAACAATTTGCATTAGCAACTTTAGGGAAATTCCTATGTGACTGTTTATATTACATGATTCTTTCTCTGGTTTGGAGATAGGAGCACTAATTATGGCTTTACTCATTCTTAAGGAAACTATTTTCCGAGCCAAAAATTACTATAAAACTAAAATATGTAATTTAGCTCAAAGCAGTAGGTGCTTGATCAGCTAAAAAAATTCATCTCTCCAATGAGCATGTTTGTTACAATTTGCAAAGAAATAACCCAATTCTTCCATTATAAATTTCCTATAGCAATGTATATCTCTGTCATATCAAACTTTAGTGGGTTTGATTCAGTTTTAGCTTTTATTGCATGAAAATATTCTTTGAGTTTTAAGCTGGAGTTGGTAAAATTTCCTCCGAATAATGTTGCCTATTTCAAAAGAATTTCCAAAGGCCAAAGAAAGGGGGTAAGACCCCCTTACATTGGAAGGGCAGACAGACATTGATGGCAACAATACATTTTTGTTACCTTTACGACTTACTACATGGTCAAGCTAATACTGAAAAGACAGTAAGAAAAATAACATCTGGATGGATGGAATGAATCTGCTTGAATAATGGTATACATGAGCATGTAGTTCACTATCAATATTATTATGTAATAACTGGACCACTGGGTACTGTATCGTTAGCAAAAAAAAAAAAAAAAAAAAAAAAAAAAAAGACGTGTACTAAACCTGTACTTCTCTACACATTAGACATCACCAATATAGAATTCTCTTTAGCAGACAGAGAACTTTGCATTTGTCAACTTTCAATAAGTAAATCCTATATGATGCTGATTAACCCTTTGTGATATTTTCTGATGGTCATCCATAAAAATAAAAGCAACAGAAGAAGTATGAATGAAGAAAAAGGGTCAACAATGAAAATCCCTGCATTCATCTTGTCCTCCCATCTACACCATGACTTCTTAAGGGTGCCACTTCAGTATGCCAAGTGAAGTATCAGAAATACTCGAGGTTCTTTGCAGTGTTCCTTTGGACTCTATTTCATTAATATGAATTAACTTTCTAATTGTTTCCCTAGATTAATTTAACTGTCCAACTTCTCCAATTTGTAGTTATGAAAATTCATTTAGTTGCCTTGCAAGTCTTGTTTAAACTACTGTATAGTAATGATATACATGGTACCCTCGTTTGTCGAACGTTTCCATGTGTCGAACTTTCCGTTTTTCGAACAAAATTTTCGTATGTTTTGTATCGTTTGTCGAACAAATGCTCGTATTTCGAACTGACCGATTGTGATCTATTTATACTTGTATTCGACGGCCTACTGGGTCGTACAAGTTAAACTGTATAAATTTATTTTTTCATTTACAATATATAGTTTAATGATAACAATATTCGACAAAATACATTGAAGTATAAAGCATTTAATATAAAATTTAGCTTTCAATATAACATTTAGCATAAAAGAAGTATAAAATCGTACGTACCGCGGTGACGTCACGCCAGCTGACTTGAGATTGAACGAGGGAGCGGTGATATTTGTTGGGGAGAGAAAAAGTGAATTAAAACATTACTGGATGTATGTAAAAGCAATAACAATTCCCATAAAAAGGGAATTTCTCAATAAATTTAACGTAATGATAAAGTATGAAAACAATCAAATACAATAAACGAAAAGCGCCTCAGCGTCGTGGTTGGTATGTTATTAAGCCGTCCCACCTCGGTGGTCGCGGGTTCGATTCTCGGCCATCCCATTGAGGAGTGAGAGATGTGTATTTCTGGTGATAGAAGTTCACTCTCGACGTGGTTCGGAAGTCACGTAAAGCCGTTGGTCCCGTTAAAAAAAAAAAAAAAAAAACTTAATTGAGCCAGTTTCCAGTGCGCCGAGTGAGACGGTCTAGTTGAGCAATATAAAGAGAATAGTAAATGAAAGCTTTTCACAGTAAAATTTAGCACAAATGATTAACAAAATCATTCGTCATTGCGGTGATACACAGCTAACTTGAGGTAGCGTTTATATTTTTTAGGAATAATGAATGAATGATTTTAAGTTATCATGCGTCGTGGTATTGTTGAGGAGAGAAGAAGAGGCAGTAAAATCTTTACTATATGTATGTAAAAGCAGTACCAATTCACATACAAAATAAAATGTTATTTCACAATAAATTGAACGTAATGATAAAATATGAAACAATCGAGGAGCCGTAGGAAAAAGTAAACAAAACTGATCATCTGATATCATCATGGCGCCCAGAAATTGTCGGACTGTTGCAAGATGCACTGCAGTGGTTTATTTCTCGAAACTTACGTGAATGCAAGAGTAACAAAAAAACCGTTTGTGGGTTCAAGAGTGGCTCAGGAGAGTACGTCCTATCAGCAGCAGCCATCTTGTTTGTTTACACTATGCTGTGGCTCGCGGCTCGTGCTGGCTGCTTTCCGTCCTGTTCGGAAGCAAGAATCTCGAGCTAAAAGCTCCCGGTTTTTCATTCTCGGCAGCAACGGCTCGCTGCTCGAGAAAAAAATGCCTAGTGTGAGGCCAGCTTGAGACGGTCTAGTTGAACCAATGTCTAGAGAATATAAGATCTTGTCATGCGCAGCTTAAACTGGGGCACAGGATTAAACGGCTAGGTGCGTGACGTCACAAAAACCGCAGTCAGGACCCTTAACCTATAGCAATCCTGCCTTTACTTTCTCTTTTTTTTTTCTAAATACTCTAAGCTATTCGATAATAAATTAATAGCCAGATGTAGGTTCTCCATTCTACTGTTAAGAAGAATAATCAAAAGAGAGATCATTAGAACATTTTCACCAAATATCATTGAAATTATAGAAAACCTACCTTTGCTTTCTTCTTTTTATCCGTTATTAAATGCTATTATGTTTCCGAAGGAAAATAATAGTCAGAATGAAAACTATATCTTAATATATTAAATAATCTTGAGCGAGTTCTAAAGAACATTCTAAACAATAATATAAATGTCTAAATTACACATTTAAGATCATAAAATCACATTTTGCACATATATAGCTATGTCTCTAACTTTTTCAATCTATGCACCGCTTTTCTGGAACTACTAATGTGTCTATTCAAATTTCGAATTCTAAAAACTGTATGGCATGGAACAAAATATTTCGACTTCTGAAGTTATTTGGATGTGACTGCTATTGTATCCGCTAATTTAATTATCGCTCCTTTCAAGGCTGTTAAAACATTTTCCTCCCATGGTGAGAATCAAACATCCTATCCATACATTTCAAATGATCAAGAAACACTAGGTTTCATTAGTTTCCCTTCACTAAAGCTACGGCACCAATCTTTGTGTCATATTCCTTTGTTGTTTTTAAAATTTTGTTCCTAAATGTTCCAGTTGTGGAAACTTGCGAGCAATGAACCCGCCAACATACGGCATCTTCCCATGTTGTTCTTCAACTTCCTGGTCTTTTGAAGTCATCACTTTAATCATCCTTATTAAATATTGGGTAAGCAAAATAAAATTGCTGATATACTGGGTTCTTTCTCAAGGGAATTTCCATCGTCTTCGATGATGCTTCTTGCTCGTCCGTGACGTGGGAAAAAATGAGGCGTGTTTACATTTTTCACTGTTGTAGTTTTAAACGTTGCTCTGAGCTTACAAGTGTGCTGTCTTTCCTAAAAGGTGGGCTCTGAGATGTTTAAATGCAACTGGTCATGGGTGCTGATCGTACGCTCCCATTTGGCTTGTGCAACGAAAAAAAAAAGTGCCCCGACCCAGCCTGATTTAGTCTGCAATTTAGAGCATACTTCATGCCAAGTTTTTATTTTGCTATTTTCAGCAAGTTAGATCAAGGATTGAGCATTGTATTTTCTTTTCACTTTCATTTCTCTAGCGGTTTTATTCATGTATTTGAAAGATTTTGTCTTGCAATTTACAGGTTTAGTCATGTAAGCATTTCTTTATGATTTTCTACCTGTTAGCAGTCGGGAATAAAATGGATCAAACTATCTATCAACAAGAGCCAATGAAATGGCTTGTAATTTTCCAGCCCTTCTCTTCAAATATCCTTGGTTGTCGAAGTGATCAAAAGATTTTTAAGTACTTTTGGACAGCAGTTGCACGGCAAGTTTAACTTTCATTCGTTGCATACCTATAATAACATTTGATATGGTTTTTTCAGAAAGTTTTATAAGCTGCAAGATCACTTCATTCCTCTTTATTAGCTCTCTAACTGGACCATTGTGAGCGTATGTACCACATACAGTTGCCTTAAAGTGTTCCTTTACCCCATCCCCTTATGTTTCATGAAAATGGTCTGGTAACGCAGCAGTGAAGCCTGTTTGTCTTGTAACGACGGATGTGAATGGTCGAGATATTGATGCCAATGCTCATATTTTCTAATCACTACTGTAGACAATGTGTTAAGGATATTAATGATATAATTTTATAATAGTTTACATTACCAGTTGAATTAAGTTGTTAAATATATAGAAAAATCGTATAATAACAGAATAGAAAATAGCAATGGTTGAAATCATATTCAGTGCTTACTAACCATAATCGTCAACCTTTGTTCCATTCAGGTGTGGCTGCTGCAGGCATTTGCTGGGATCATACTTTTGTCCATGGTAGATCATTATTTAGTGTCAATTTCACACCCTCACAAATATTGCTGTCTCTTCGTGGAGGGCGACATAGCGTCTGCAATATTTATTAGTGAGGGCGTGAAGAAAGTTATTGAAGTCAAACTAACTGTTACAAATATCACGTTCAATATTTAAAATTTCCCTCCACATGTGACCTAACAAAACATCAAGAAATTATCATCAATTGTATTTTCATTTTTATGAAAGTAAACTCCACGATGATCATTCGCAGAATAGTGAGGTTCATATGAGATCATGACAACTATGGTGGTAGTTCGAGAATTCATCGGTTGTCAAAGACCCACTTTACAATGGAATTACCCTGTGTAATGTAATTAAGTGCTTTGTAAGGTATTTCACTTTTAATACTAATGATATATATATACAATTAGCAATTTTTTGACCTTGCAACCAGATGCACCTTAATGGGTAGATAAATAAAAATAAGAACTTGGTTGAATTGCTTTTGCTTCAGTATTCGTCAAGTTTTGATTTTATTTCTTTACATTTAACTTAAATTAAAGGCTAAATTTCTCCCCTCATTTGAGCTGGTCCTTGATCTTAATCATTGCTAAAAAGTAAAACAAACAATTATGAGTTTTCTTTATTAAAATAGCTGATTTCATAAATGAACTTATAGCACCTATCTAAAAACTATGGAGTAATACACAATTGCCATGTTCAGTGTTTTTCACAATCATAATTTTGTATTAGCCTTTTGTCAAATTTTCCATTCTTGAAAAACTAGAGAAAAAATTAAAGACTACCAGAATGTAAATAATACTTACTAGAGCGCATTGAAGCCTCCATTAATGTAGATCACTACTTACTGGAGGCAGCATTGGAATCTCAATGGGTGACTTTGATGCTTCACTCCAGAAGTAGTGATCTGTGACCTGGAGACTTCAATGCTGCCTCCAGTAAGTAGTTATCTGTGACCTGGGAGACTTCAATGCTGCCTCCAGTAGTAGGTTATCTGTGACCTGGAGACTCAATGCTGCCTCCAGTAAGTAGTTTATCTGTGACCTGGAGACTTCAATACTGCCTCCAGTAAGTAGTGATCTGTGACCTGGAGACTCCATGCTGCCTCCAGTAATAGTTATTCTACATCCCTGGGGACTCCATGCAGCCTCCAGTAAGTAGTGATCTGTGACCTGGAAACTTCAATACTGCCTCCAGTAAGTAGTTTATCCACATCCCTGGAGACTCCAATGCTGCCTCCAGTAAGAAGTTATCTACATCCCTGGGGACTCCAATGCAGCCTCCATTAAGTAGTGATCTGTGACCTGGAAACTTCAATGCTGCCTCCAGTAAGAAGTTATCTACATCCCTGGAGACTTCAATACTGCCTCCAGTAAGAAGTTATCTACATCCCTGGGGACTCCCAATGCAGCCTCCATTAAGTAGTGATCTGTGACCTGGAAACTTCAATGCTGCCTCCAGTAAGAAGTTTATCTACATCCTCTGGGGACTCCAATGCTGCCTCCAGTAATTAGTGATCTGTGACCGTGGAGGGACTTCAATACTGCCTCCCAGTAAGTTAGTTATCTACATCCCTGGAGCTCCAATGCTGCCTCCAGTAAGAAGTTATCTACATCCCTGGGGACTCCAATGCAGCCTCCATTAAAGTAGTGATCTGTGACCTGGAAACCTTCAATGCTGCCTCCAGTAAGAAGTTTCTACATCCCTGGGGGACTCCAATGCTGCCTCCAGTAAGTAGTGATCTGTGACCTGAGACTTCAATACTGCCTCCAGTAAGAAGTTATCTACAAATCCCTGGGACTCCAATGCTGCCTCCAGTAAGTAGTGATCTGTGACCTGGAGACTTCAATGCTGCCTCCAGTAAGTAGTTATCTACATCCCTGGGGACTCCAATGCTGCCTCCAGTAAGTAGTGATCTGTGACCTGGAGACTTCAATGCTGCTTATAGTAAGTAGCGATCTGTGACCTGGAGACTTCAATGCTGCCTCCAGTAAGTAGTTATCTAACATCCTGGGGACGTCCAATGCTGCCTCCAGTAAGTAGTGATCTGTGACCTGACAAACTTCAATACTGCCTCCAGTAAGTAGTTGATCTACATCCCTGGAGACTCCAATGCTGCCTCCAGTAAGTAGTGATCTGTGACCTGGAAACTTCAATGTTGCCTCCAGTAAGAAGTTATCTACATCCCTGGGGACTCCAATGCTGCCTCCAGTAAGTAGTGATCTGTGACCTGGAGACTTCAATACTGCCTCCAGTAAGTAGTTATCTACATCCCTGGAGACTCCAATGCTGCCTCCAGTAAGTAGTGATCTGTGACCTGGAAACTTCAATGCTGCCTCCAGTAAGAAGTTATCTACATCCCTGGGGACTCAAATGCTGCCTCCAGTAAGTAGTGATCTGTGACCTATAGACTTCAATGCTGCCTCCAGTAAGTAGTTATCCACATCCCTGGAGACTCCAATGCTGCCACCAGTAAGTAGTGATCTGTGACCTATAGACTTCAATGCTGCCTCCAGTAAGTAGTTATCTACATCTCTGGAGACTCTAATGCTGCCTCCAGTAAGTAGTTATCCACATCCCTGGAGACTCCAATGCTGCCTCCAGTAAGAAGTTATCTACATCCCTGGAGACTCCAATGCTGCCTCCAGTAAGTAGTTATCTACATCCCTGGAGACTCCAATGCTGCCTCCAGTAAGTAGTTATCTACATCTCTGGAGACTCTAATGCTGCCTCCAGTAAGTAGTTATCCACATCCCTGGGGACTCCAATGCTGCCTCCAGTAAGAAGTTATCTACATCCCTGGAGACTCCAATGCTACCTCCAGTAAGTAGTTATCTACATCCCTGGAGACTCCAATGCTGCCTCCAGTAAGTAGTTATCTACATCCCTGGAGACTCCAATGCTGCCTCCAGTAAGTAGTTATCTACATCCCTGGAGACTCCAATGCTGCCTCCAGTAAGTAGTTATCTACATCCCTGGAGACTCCAATGCTGCCTCAGTAAATAGTTATCTACATC
This sequence comes from Macrobrachium nipponense, assembly GCF_015104395.2. Classification (NCBI taxonomy): domain Eukaryota; kingdom Metazoa; phylum Arthropoda; class Malacostraca; order Decapoda; family Palaemonidae; genus Macrobrachium; species Macrobrachium nipponense. The sequence continues at coordinate 12,859,907 of NC_061091.1, read as the reverse complement.
CCTAGGGACTCCAATGCTGCCTCCAGTAAGTAGTTATCTACATGCCTGGAGACTCCAATGTTGCCTCCAGTAAGTAGTTATCTACATCCCTGGAGACTCCAATGATGCCTCCAGTAAGTAGTTATTTACATCTCTGAAGACTCCAATGCTGCCTCCAGTAAGTAGTTATCTACATCCCTGGAGACTCCAATGCTGCCTCCAGTAAATAGTTATCTACATCCCTAGGGACTCCATTGCTGCCTCCAGTAAGTAGTGATCTGTGACCTGTAGACTTCAATGCTGCCTCCAGTAAGTAGTTATCTACATCCCTGGAGACTCCAATGATGCCTCCAGTAAGTAGTTATCTACATCTCTGGAGACTCCAATGCTGCCTCCAGTAAGTAGTTATCTACATCCCTGGAGGCTCCAATGCTGCCTCCAGTAAATAGTTATCTACATCCCTAGGGACTCCTTTGCTGCCTCCAGTAAGTAGTGATCTGTGACCTGTAGACTTCAATGCTGCCTCCAGTAAGTAGTTATCTACATCCCTGGGGACTTCAATGCTGCCTTCAGTAAGTAGTGATTTGTGACCTGTAGACTTCAATGCTGCCTCTAGTAAGTAGTGATCTGTGACCTGTAGACTTCAATGCTGCCTCCAGTAAGTAGTTATCTACATCCCTGGGGACTCCAATGCTGCCTGCAGTGAGTAGTGATCTGTGACCTGCAGACTCCAATGCTGCCTCCAGTAAGTAGTTATCTACATCCCTGGAGACTCCAATGCTGCCTCCAGTAAGTAGTTATCTACATCCCTGGATACTCCAATGCTGCCTCCAGTAAGTAGTTATCTACATCCCTGGGGACTCCAATGATCCCTGCAGTGAGTAGTGATCTGTGACCTGGAGACTTTAATGCTGCCTCCTGTAAGTAGTTATCTACATCCCTGGGGACTCCAATGCTGCCTCCAGTAAGCAGTGATCTGTGACCTAGAAACTTGAATGCTGCCTCCAGTAAGTAGTTATCTACATCCCTGAAGACTCCTATGCTGCCTCCAGTAAGTAGTTATCTGTGTCCTGGAGACTTCAATGCTGCCTCCAGTAAGTAGTGATCTGTGACCTGGAGACTTCAATGCTGCCTCCAGTAAGTAGTTATCTACATCCCTGAAGACTCCAATGCTGCCTCCAGTAAGTAGTTATCTGTGTCCTGGAGACTTCAATGCTGCCTCCAGTAAGTAGTTATCTATATCTCTGGAGGAACTTCAATGCTGTCTCCAGTAGGTAGATTATCCATATTCCGGCGGAGACTTCAATGCTTCTCTCAGTCAAGTACACAATCTACATTTCATGGAGACTTCAATGCTTCTCTTCCTGTGAGTAGTTATTCATATTCATGGAGCCTTCAATGCTGCCTCTGGTAAATAGTTATTCATATCCTTGGAGACTTCAATGCTTCTCTCTGGTAAGTAGTTATCCATATTCCTGGAGAGTTCAATGCTTCTCTCCTCTAAGTAGTTATTTACATTAATGGAGACTTCAATGCTTCTCTCCTGTAAGTAGTTATCCATATTCCTGGAGACTTCAATGTTTCTCTTTTGTAAGTAGCTATCTACATTAATGGAGACCTCAATGCCGCCCTCCAATAAGTAGTTATCCATACTCCTGGAGACTTCAATGCTTCTCTCCAGTAAGTAGTTATCCATATACCTGGAGACTTCAATGCTACCTCCAGTAAGCAGATATCCATATTCCTGGAGACTTCAATGCTTCTCTCCAGTAAGTAGTTATCCATATTCCTGGAGACTTTACTGCCTCTTTCCTGTAAGTAGTTATCTACGTTCATTGAGACTTCAATGCTTCTCTCCAGTAAGTAGTTATCCATATTCATGGAGACTTCAATGCTGCCTCCTGTAAGTAGTTATCCATATTCCTGAAGACTTCAATGGTTCTCTCCTATATGCAGTGATCTATATTCCTCGAGACTTCAATGCTTCTCTCCAGTAAGTAGTTATCTATATTCATGGAGACTTCAATGCTACTCCCTAGTAGTAGTTATCCATTATTCTGCATATCTTCCCTCTTTCCATTGATGCATTGTTTTGTAAACTGGCCCACCTCAAAGTTTACCCAGCTTGATTAGCGGCATATTGATATATTTACCTGTCTAATAAGGGTTAAGGGGGCCGGCTGGAAACCCTTATATATGGTATAGAGTGAAAAATGCAGTCATGAAAAAATTCATGGAGATTCATATGGCAATTGAGAATACATATACGAAATATTTCGTCAAAATTCCTCTTACTTTTGTAGTTATAGGGTAATTAGTAAACATAGCTCAATAAGCCTAAAACATTCATCCGTACAAGAAAGTGCAATATTTCTTGTTATCGTAAATTTTTATAATTATAGTCATAGAAATTGTGAGAAATGGCATCTGTAGAGATTCGGTGGGTCACAGAGGGGAGTATCAAGTTCAACCATGATCAGTGCGAGCACAGACTTCAAGTAGTCTACACATTCGAGTTTCACCTCTGACATTCGCTTGCTTTTTTACATATGTTTATCTATGTTTCGGCAAGAATTTCATCATGCCAATGAAGAAAAGACAAGGAAACATCTTGCTAACATAAAGACGAAGAAATTAGCTCTAATATGAGTTACAAGAATATCATATTTATGCGATATTAGCGTAGTTAGTGAAGAGAGAGAGAAGGAGGGTTGCGTAGTAAGTAAACGCCCCCGTCTTGCCTGAAGCCCACGTCAAACTGTCCCCCAGGCTACGATCTTTGAGCAAAGGGATCTTAATTTATGATAAATAACATAGTTTTGGTTTATTAATACCCAAAAAGGATTATGAAATACATAATTTCATGATTTATTAACCCTCTTACGCCGATTGGACGTATTAAACGTAGAGTCAAAATGTCTCCCGTATGCCGATTGGGCATATTATACGTCGGCTCAAAAAAGTTTTTTTAAAATTCGCGGAAAAATACTTATAGGCCTACCAGCCAAAAAACTTTTGAATCACGCGCCTTGGGGGATGCTGGGGAGTTCACGGATCAAGACGTTGTTGTGTTTACAATCGTTACGCTGGCGCGCAAGCAACGAATTTAATTTCTTATCGCACTAAAAAGTATCAGTGACACATCTCAAAAATTATTTCCTCACTTTGACATCATTTTTGCACCGTTTTAAATTATCCGTTACATGGAGTATTATATATGAAAATGTGCGCAATTTCATGTAAAATACAACAAAAAAAATACTCATGATTGTAGCTTTTATCAGTTTTGAAATATTTTTATATATAAATAACGATAAGTGCCAAAATTTCAACCTTCGGTCAACTTTGACTCTACCGAAATGGTCAAAAAACGCAATTGTAAGCTAAAACTCTTATATTCTAGTAATATTCAATCATTTGCCTTCATTTTGCAACAAATTGGACGTCTCTAGCACAATTCGATTTATGGTGAATTTATGAAAAAACTTTCCTAACGTCCGCACGGTAACTCTTCCGATAAATTTTTTTGTGCGATTGTCCTAATGTTTGCACCATTTTAAATTTGTTGTTACATAAAGTTTTATATATGGAAATGTGCGCAATTTCATGCACAATACAACTAAAAACAATCCATGGTTGTAGCTTTTATCAGTTTTGAAATATTTTCATATAAATTACGATAAGTGCAAAAATTTCAACCTTCGGTCAACTTTGATTCTACCGAAATGGTCGAAAAACGCAATTGTAAGCTAAAGCTCTTATATTCCAGTAATATTCAATCATTTACCTTAATTTGGCAACAAATTAGAAGTCTCTAGCACAATACTTCGATTTATGGTGAATTTATGAAAAAAAAAAAAATTTCCTTACGTCCGCGCGGAAACTCTTCCGAAAAAAATCAAGAAATTTTTTTGTGCGATTGTCGAAATGTTTGCACCATTTAAAATTAGCCGTTACATAAAGTTTTATATATGAAAATGTGCGCAATTTCATTTAGAATACAACGAAAAATGATTGAAGGTTGTAGCTTTTCTCTTTCGAAATATTTGCATATAAATCAAGATAAATAGAAAAAAAACCACGTTCGGTCAACTTTGACTCTACCGAAATAGTCGAAAAACACAATTGTAAGCTAAAACTCTTACAATCTAGTAATATATAGTCATTTATCTTCATTTTGAAACAAATTCGAAGTGTCTAGCACAATATTTAGATTTATGGTGAATTTAAAAAAAAAACTTGCTTTCCCTCTGCGCCCCGATTCGTGGCCGCAAATCTCCGAAATGCGTACGTTGCATTCTCCTAATATTTGCTCCTTTTCATATTAGGCGTTTTATAGTTTCATATATGAAAATGTGCGCAAATTGATGAAGAATACAAACAATAACATTTAAAGGTTGTAGCTTTTCTCATTTTTGGAATATTTGCATATTAAAAAATAAATATATAAAAATTTTGACAATCGGTCAAATTTAACTCGTCCGAAATGGTCGGAAACTGCAATTCTAAGCTAAAACGCTTACAGTATCTTAATATTCAATCATTTATCTTCACTTTGAAATAAATTGGAAGTCTCTATAACAATATTTAGATTTATGGTGAATTTTTGAAAAAAACATTTTTTTACGTCCGCGCGTTACGAATTCATGCATAATTTTGTGATCATATTTTTTCTGTGTTGCTTAGATCGTTTTACAATGTGTTATATACCCAAATGATTGCAATTTAGATTAAAATACAACGAAAAAAAAAGTAACTCGTTATCTTTAACCGTTTTTCGCACAGCTCGATTTGAATACAATTATGTATGAATTTTTTTTTTGTCACTACCATATATCGCATTATTTATATATGATAATGATATTTTTTTTCATTTCTGATGGTTGCATACTAAACTTCAGGCAATGAAAAAAAAAGGAGCCAAAAATGAACTCTTATCTTGAAAACTAAGCGCGCTGTGATTTTTTGAAAAAATTATTTTCTGCTTCTGCGCTCACTCCAAACCCGCCTCGGCATACGGGAGACGTTTTGGTTTTTAGGGCTTCGGCGTAAGAGGGTTAACATTGTCTTAGTAAAAAGAGAGTACAACTACAAATTTCACCTCTTGACATTCTCTTGCATTTACGTTTGTTTATTTTTGTTTCGGCAAGAATTTCATCATGCCAAAACGGGAAATACTAGGAAAACATCTAGCTAACTACAAAGAATAAAAATCTGTAATAAGCCGAGTTAGTGAAGGAGAGAGAGAGAGTTGCGTAAGGAAGGAGTGCCCCGTCTTGCCTGATGCAGTGCCCCAAGCTACGATATATGAGCAAAGGGATCATCATTTATGATTAAATCATGATAAATAAATAGTTTTGTGGGGTTTATAACACACAAAAAAGAAATATACATTCATAATAATCAGTTATTTATTAACATTGTCATAAAAATACAAAGAAAAACTTTGAACGCCCGTATCTCAAATGACAATTGTCCAAAATTGCATTTTTCCTAACTATAAACAACCTGAGGTCCTTTTACAATAGGAAGGTACTAGCGGCAGCTGGATAGGTCGTAAGCTTTCGAACAAGGGGTTCGGTAGTTAACTGCTTGTCCGACAGGCGCGCGCGCGCGACTGGTAGGTAAACAAATCACTTTTGCTTTTGGCCCAAGCAAAAACTGCAGAGTGAGGGGTGGCATGAGGTGGGGCTATGTGTAAAAGGAACCTCAGGTTTGTATAGTTAGGAAAAATGCAATTTTGGACAAATTGTCATTTGTTCCGACACGGCATACAAACCTTCGGTCCTTTTCCACAATAGGAAGACTCACTTCTTGGTGGGAGGAATCTGAGTCTTTTGGTGAACAGACTGGTGTTTTCCCCTGGCCCAACCTTGAATGCCTCCCTGGTCGTAAGAGCGAGGGAGGGATCCAAGCCTCTGTCCGATTGATCGGGGTGTGCACCGCAGGATCAATGGTCAGACCTCTGGACCAAGTACTAAGAAAGTGAGGCAAGCGTATCTCTTCGTACCAGCAAACAAGAACAAGTTCCTATTTGCAAGAGGCAACATAACGTTATGGTTTGTCTCTTGTTGGCATCCACTTCCCCCCCCTTGTAGGAGGAAGTGGTGGATATTCGCTCCCATCCCTAGTGAAAGGGATAGGATGGGGCTCTGTCGAGTAGCTCACCGGCATCTCGTCCTTATCCAGCAAGGTGATGACCGTATCCCCCTACCCACAGGTAGAGGGTAGAAAAAGATAGGAAGAGAAGCCAGTCACTCTCTCATTCACTTATCTATTCTTACAGTCACACCAGGACTCGATGCTGTTCAGCCTGCTAGGGTCTGGGTTTAGCTAGAACAACGTGTTGAGCAGCCACCACGGGTCCTAAGGAAAACGATCCAAGGACCTGTGGGCAATATCCAAAAGGTAGAAGGAGGTGCCAGTGGTCTGGTTGTACCGACCCTGCCTTCAGTACCTGCGCCACGGAGAAGTTAAGTTCTTGTGTAACTCGAGGGAGTGTACTTCTAGGTCATCTTGGTGCTGACGAAGAGTCTTCAACACTCAGCCTGGGATGTCGAGTTTCTTCAGAAAGCGCGGTCGCGCTTTCACAGGACAAAGCAGCATCTCCTTCGCATCGAAGGCGGTGAAGTCCATTAGGAGGGATTGTGAAGGACTCTAACCGATCGTCAGGAACCGAAGGGTTCAGAGTCTTCGCTACGAATTCGGTACGAAAATCGAGCGTCACGAATCCCCATCCCCTGGATGCTTGACTTCGCAGGAAAAGTCATGCAATTACCTCAGAGGAAAAGAAGGGAATGGTCGTATGACCTATCCCTCTTCTCGACTTCGGTGATGTCCTGTACCCATACTGGTCTATCCGTCTGCCGCGACGTTGTTGTTCTTGGTAGTGGATAGGACACCGACACTCAATGGTGGGTGTCGATGGTATGGGTACTGTGACAAGCCGTTAGGACGAAGAAAAGATTGTTATGGAACAACCGAACTAAGTCCACAGCGAAGTTCGTAACAGACTTGGGCGCTCTGACAGCTGCCTACTGACTGCGTTCAGGTAGGAGCAAGTTGTCCAAGCACCCGAGCAAGTCACGTGACCCTTCGCCTTAAAAGGGTTATGCCAAGAGACTAAACAAATAATTTGTTCGTCACCGATGCCAGAAGGCAAGGTGATGACTCTCTTAAGGCATGTGCCCAACAGGCGAAAGTCAATTGCCTTCTAGAGACCGAGGTCCTTGATGGCAAGATATCTCATAGTATAGTTGATTCTCGGGTAAGGAGAAACAACACTATGTGACGTTGAAGACGAAGGTGTACAGAAAATGCAACCTGCGTCTTCACAGCTGAACCGAGAGAAGGATTCTCAAGATTCTGAACCTGTGCTACAAAGACTGAGAACGCTAACCGCTATTGATTGCTGTCCGGTGAGGATCGTAGTTGCAATAAAAGCGGAGCGCTTCCAGTAATGAAGACAGGGAACTACTGCCTGAAGAACTGCTTCTCATGGGCTGAACATTTGGAAGTAGAGCTGTCAGGTCGGAGAGTAGGCGATGTCTTCTGACATATCTGTTAATTCGGGGGGGCGAGCAATGAAATTGCACACCCTACGAATACGAGCATATTTGAAGACAAACTCAGATGTCTGCAAAAATCATTCGCATTATCGCAGTGCGATGCAGCGGTTGACTAGTACAGACTTCTGTTTACCGTGCGGTAAACAGAAAAGATGAAAGAGTCCAAGAGATATCTCTGTTGAAAATTCTCGCAATGTCGAAGGCGATGAAATCGAGCGTCACAGCAGTAGATGGTCCTTCATTATTGCGAGAATCCCCGTTAATCAGAGACCTAAGTCCATGATTGTTGGGCAGAGATACGGTTCGGTAGTCAATCCAACCAGGGGAGAGAGAGACGTAACCGACCGTCATCTCCGAGACCTAGCTGATACTGAGCCGCTATCAGCAGTTCAATACGCAGTAGCTCTCGGTGACTCGTCATCCTGAGTTGCCAGGTAATCCATTATTCCACGAAGGAATGCGTTCGGCTAGAACCATCGAGCATAAAGAATACGCTCGAGCAATTATATTTAACCGAAACGGATTTCGGTAAATACAAAAGCTGATTTGGTGTTGTCATGACAATACCAAGTATCTAAAATCGAAACTGATAACTGCTGGGAGGTTGCAGGCAACCCCCCGAGTTGCAGTTCAATTAAGATACACAATTCGTCTCGGTCACAAACCGTAGAGTTAACTACGGTATGCGCCTACCCCACGGACAATTCAACTGTAAAGAATCATGTCGCTGAGGGTAATATACGTAGTATATTTGTAGGTTCTGTACCACGACCTCCATCCTAAAATCTTTTCCCCTCGAGGAATGAGAATAAGGATTGGAGATCGACCGCTTCGTTCTCTAGTCAAGAGAGTGAAGGAGAAGTCTTTCCAAAGGGAAAGCTTCAATGGTGAACAGAATCCGAAGACGATAGTTCAAGCCAAACTGGAAGTTCCCGTCCGTTCTTCTCTATTCCAGGTTAAGCGCCTACTGTGAGATACTCTTCTTTTCAGCGCAGTCTTCTTCAAATGCTAGAAATTACAGGAATTCGAGCATAAAGCGAGGTTCCCGATTATCGTGTAACAATTATCGGGGATTCTCGCTCACTTTGGACCGTGGTCTCGCCTAAGTGTTTGGAGATCGTAAAAACTCGAACACTCTTGAGTGCGCTAGAAATTCCGTAGAATTCTAAGCACTCTGCGAAACCCCCCCACCGAATTCGTCAAACGATATCGGCTGGTGGTCCTCTCGATTCCCGTAGAAATCGAGAAAGGGGCAGGATCCCTCCTCAATGACCGGGGCTTACGTCAGGTAGGACCCGAAGGTCCCCCCGGTAGCGCAGCCCCTAACGTGGGATCTTACAGAGAAATCTCTGTAGGATCCCTCCCCTTTCCCTCGTAGCCGTAAGGAGAGAGGGAATGGGGGAGGGAATTGGATACTGGCTCGCCTTCCCAGCGGAACTAGCAGTTGGAGAAGAAAAGGAGCAGCCATCGCCTTACGGCGATGGCCTCTCAGAGCCTGGGAAAACGTATCGTCAGGAGAAAAACGTTTTCCCGAGGAGGGTTACGAACTCATACTGTAGGTAAGTGTCTGCCGCCACTGTGAACGTCGTCTGGGTGGGGCTGATCGACACCTGACAGGAGAGCCGATACCGCTCCGACTCATTCCAGTCCTCGTCGAGGTCGAAACCTCAGGAGGACCGAAGGGGTATTTAAATACGGTGTCCGAAGACACGTAGAAACGCCTCTGTCGCAGTAGAGGAGGTGAAGTAGCTTGTGCGACCGGCCAGAACTGAGAGAGCCTTCTTGTCCGGAGACGAGAGACTACCTGGTTCAAACACAGTCGGCAAGCTCCGATCGCGGCAGACCACCGTCGATTTGGGTTCCCTCTCGGGCCCCAAAACGACTCGAGCCGAGACGTGGCTCTGCTGGTGGAAGCGGCGATCCTTCCCGAGGTCATTGTGCTGACGAATCAGCCGTAACCTCGGCAAAGTTCCTCTGGATCTCGGAAGTCACAGCATCTTGCAGAGTGGGACCGTTAAGCCCTTCGAACAAGAGCATATTCCGAGACCTTCCTCCTAAGAAGAAGGGGGAACAGCGACAGCCCTCTCGGTCTTCCCCATCCACTTGCGCATACGTCCTGGGCGGTTCCAAGAACCGTGCCTGGCACGTAGGGCGTCGTGGTGGGATCATGAGGGGCGCACCCCTCACGATCACTCCTCAATACCTCGCTCCTCCGGTGTACCCGAGGAGGTTGAAGGTACGGAGAGGCAGACCTGACGCTCCGTCGTTGCTCGCTGGCAGAACCAGCAGGCTTGGATGGGCTGCAGGCGATCGTCAACCCGCGGTGGCGATCGAGCTGCAGGCCTGGTCGAACCGTCTCGCTGTGGAGAACGGCTGGACTGAGCACAGCGGCCCCGATCTCGAGTGTCAGAAGAGCTGGTGCTGGTTGCCGTACCCGGTCGCTTTCTGTGAGAGCGACGGTCAGGCGACCTGCAGGCTCCACGTCACAGTGAGACCGGTGCTTGTCCTCACGGCACGTCACGTCGCTGGTTCCAGCCGTGGCTGGCACCGGCGAACGGGAGGACCTCTTCCCAGCCTCAGCCCGTGGTCGGTCGTGGACCGTCACGTCCCCGGGTAGCCAGCTGTTCGCCGCGAGAGTGAGAGCTGGTCTGGTGAGAGTCGCATGAGCGGACTGTCACCAGTCTTCCGCCCCGTGCCGTGAACCTGACGCTGAGCGGACTCAGAGGTCTGTTGCCTGCTGCACGGTCCGCTGGTAGACGACCGTAACACTCGGTACCTCCCGCGAAGAGAGGCCGAGACGGACCCTGATGCAGTGGCAGAACCACTGACACCAGGCGAGGAAGAGTACCGGTGTTAGCCTCCCCCGGTACCCCTTGGTCCCCGTAGTCTTCTTCCTTGCGGAGAAGAGACGGGCCCCCCGCTCCCGAAGGAGCAGGAGGACCAGCGGGAAGGAAACCCTCCCGTCCCACGGAGGTGAGACGGGTCCCGAGAAGTCCCGAGGGAGGATTTCTTAGGAGGGAGGAGGCAACCTTCTTCTTCCTCGGCTGTGAAGCCTAGAAGTCGAAGGGGAAGAGGCGGCAGCCGACGACGATGAAGAAGATGAAGACGACGACGACGACACCTTCCTCCTCTTCTTCGTCAGCTTCCTCAGGACAGACGTTAAGATCTGCTATCCAGGGCGGAGCCGGGGCTGCTGTAGCCGAAGCCACAGGGCCCGGACGCACCTGTACAGACAGACCAAAGTCTGGGGTAGTACCACCACGAACCGGGACGACATCAGCAGGTATGGGCATATCAGGAACAGCAGGGCACAGCCAGCACAGCATCGGTAGGGACAGCCAGCGCAGCAACGGCAGGGACAGCCAGCGCAGCAACGGCAGGGACAGCCAGCGCAGCAACTGCATGGACAGTCAACCCAGAATCGGCAGGTCGGCAGGTAGCACCGGAAACACAGGAAGTGGAGCAGCAGCCAGCAACATCCTGGTACCGGCGGCAGGTCCAGGGGCGAGCTCTAGGGCAGCGGAAGTGTGGTCGCTGCAGCCGCGAACCACGAGCGGCGGCGGCACGCCCCCCTCTCGGTACGGACGAACGGCACTTCACAGCGGCTGTAGGCAAGACTGTTACCACGTGAGGCGAGTACACCAGGTGAGGAGGGACGTCGTCACCTGGTTGCGTGGTCACCACTCCATGGGTGACCGCAGTAGGCCCAGACATAGAACCGCAGCCCCTGGACACTAGCACGCCCTGCAAATGGAAGGACGCCCATACCTCACCAAGGTCCACCCTCGTGGCAGTAGCACTGCGGAAATAACAGTAGTAGCGATTAGTGGGGGGGAAGTCCCCTCGCGCGGGGGGGTGAGCCTCTCCGAACGAGTGGAAGACCCTAATACAATTGTACATCGGGCACCGAGCGCCCTCCCCCGCGCTCGACGGATCGGGCGAGGAGAAGAACGCCGATAACCTCCCCCCCCAAGGGGAAGGGCCATCTGTGGGAGCTGAGCGGGTGGGGTTCTCGTTCCCCACCCCCGCACCAGTACCCATGTACCCAACAACAATATAAGAGCCCGAGCTCCGAGAGCAATCGTGCCATCGGCCCGAATGCAAGGGCATAAGATCAATTCCCTGACTGGCGGAACTTGAACCAAATAATATTGATGCAATCAATAATAAGGAATAAAATGAAAATGCATCTGCATTACGATTCACTTCACAATGAATAAGGGCTCGGATCGCGGCATTTGCGCCCTCGGTACGAGCGGCAAGGGTAAAGGATCCATTCCTTACCTTTATGGATCAAGGTTTATGGAAACCTGATCCATAATGAATTGATGCAATCAAAAAATATATGAAAATGAAAAGAATACTGCGCTTGCGATTTCACTTCATACAAATAAAAAGGGGAAGAATGATCAATTCCCGGGAAATAGCGGAAACATTGATCCCAGTAAACAATGCAATCTCAATAAAAAATGAAAATGAAAAAGAACTGCACTTGCGATTTCACTTCATTCAAATAAAAGGGGAAAGGATCAATTTCCGGGTAAGCTCGGAAACTGATCCAAAATGAGTATTGCTACAATCAAAATAATATATGAAAATGAAAAAGATACTGTACTTGCGATTCCACTTCCATACTGAATAAGTTTTTTCCAACCCAATATACGCTCGGAGCGAGCGCTCCCGCCCTCGGCACCGAGCATACACAATACGAGGATCATTTCTGGGAAAATGAATTCCCGCACTTACGCCCTTCAGTCCCCGGCACTCGGTAATCGGAGGGCGTGGTGAAACCAAGATCCTTTAATTCACATTGATTCAATGGGAATAAATATGAAATGATTGTACTTACAATTCAGTTTCACTAGATAATAGAAAAAGAAAACACAATCATGCGAAAGCAACGACGATGAAGCGGGCAGAGAGCGATGATACACGTCCACACGCCAGCAGGCCGAAAGCAAAAGTGATTTGTTTACCTACCAGTCGCGCGCGCGCGCCTGTCGGACAAGCAGTTAACTACCGAACCCCTTGTTCGAAAGCTTACGACCTATCCAGCTGCCGCTAGTACCTTCCTATTGTAAAAGGACCGAAGGTTTGTATGCCGTGTCGGAACAAACTACAGTTATTGACCTTCAAAATCTATCTTCTCACTTAAGTTTTAAAGCTATAATATTGGAATTTAGTATATAACTCAGAAAGATGTTATAGAACAATCAAATGAAGCCCTTTTTTCCAATTTTTGTTTTGTCTTTTTTTTTCATAAATTTAGTTTTCCTAATTTATGGGGTTTATTTTTTTACCATAATGAAAAATTCATATCTAGGAAAAAAATGACTTAGAAAAAAAAACTCCTCATTTGATTGGAGGTCTACATCAGGTCTATATATGGTAGTAATCCCAGGTCTTAATATTTAATATCAAGGGAGGAGATAGAATTTGAAAAATGGTTATTTTCAGGATAAATCGCCCTGGCATCACAAAACCGAAGGTCAGAGGCAAAAATCATATGCGGTTTGGAGATGTCCCAAGTCACCTTATTAAGTGGTATGAATATCAAAGTCCTGTCCTTAAAGAATGGCATTAGCCGGCCGGCCGGCCCCCTTAAGTAGTTGTCCATACTTCTGGAGACTTCAATGCTCCTTGCTCTTCAGTAAGTAGTTATCTATATACCTGGAAACTTCAAAGCAGAACAGAGTTTAGTCTCTATTAAAACACATCAAATATATTGTGGCTTCAGATTAAATCATCAACTAAGTTAATGAGTCATTCGATGAATGTCCTGCTCAAGATGTAGGCCTAGGCCAAGGTCAGAAGAATCTAGCCTTTTAGTATCGAAACCAATGACCTACATTATATAAATTGTGGCCTTGGCCTAAATTTTCGAGGGCTGAAGACAGAGAGACTATGTCAGTTTCAGTCATGGTATTCCGATGTCAGACAAAGGCCTAGGTTAAGGTCCGAAGAATCCAGCCCCTTGGTCTCTACACTACTTTCAGTGCAGTGTGTGTTTGTAAAATGTCTTTCATTTCTCATATGTAGGTTTGGTTGGCGTTGACCTGCTTAAGATGTTCATGATTGACAGGAAAAGCACCAAAAGGAACAAAAAGTTTGTGCATCTTGTTGCTTTACTTTCAAAAACACTTTCATCTCAATTATATCCTGAGCTGTCAGAAAACTTTATCTGCATCTTATAAACATATGTAATAGGTTGTAACGGATTTTATTGCTTCGAAAGGAAAATTAAGCTTGGTGAAATACCAGTCAAATCAAATTTACACAGAAAATTAAATAACAGGTTAATAATTTGTAGAAGCCTTCTGGCTACCACGTTAAGGGCAACACTAAATTCTGTTAGACCAAAGTACTGGTACTCTCTAATTATGAGGAGAATGAATGAGTTAGGTGCTATGACCAAACCAAAACAAAAAAATCAAGAACAAGAAACAAGATATTACAATATCAATGGTTGATCTTTAAGCAAAGGCAAACAGAACTTATTAGACTGCAGTTCCAGAGCTTTGTAAAAGAGGGGAAAGAATGGTCATGTGACCATTGAAATTTTAGGAATACCGATTTTTCCACACCACATCTCGTGAGGAGTGACCTGGGAGGTTGCAGGGCTACCTGACGATGGAGGGAGGGTGTGGGACTGGAGGATAGGAAAGGGATGGCGGGGGGGGGGGGGGAGAGAGAGAGAGAGAGAGAGAGAGAGAGAGAGAGAGAGAAGAGAGAGAGAGAGAGAGAGAGACTGGTGGCTGGAGAATCAGTTGTGGGGGGTGGGGGAAGCCGTTGGTTGAACGGACTCATTTAATTTGATCCTAACGATAAGGAGAGGAAAAATCGACACTGATGCTCTAATCAGGGAAGGGTCAGGATAATACAAAGCTGCAATTACTGGATTCAGGAACAATGCTTGTTAAACATGAAAAAGAATGAATAACAATTATAGCGGATGTAGCCAAATGAACTACGTGTTCCCTTCAAGATTAGTTTGGTGCTCATTTTCACACACAAAAAACTAATCAAATTCAGTTTCAATTAAAATTTTATTAAAAATAAAAATTAAATTAATGGACAAGGAAGCAAAAATAGCAAAATGTATCTTGAATTCATTGAACTGACAAATCCACGGGATCATAAACAGTAGACAAATTCGAGACTGAAGCACAAGAAATCCAGTCACGAATCCCACGAGATGAAAGGCTGAAATGAAAACTCATATCGACTGCAAACTATTCCTTTTTATTCACTCTTGGGTTGGTATATAAGGACCATCGGGGTGACCCCGAGTTAAATACCAGCCAGAGAAATTTCCATCTAGGCTACTCTGGTGAGAAGTGGCTCGAATAAAGAACAAGCATGAGTGACAACACACTAGATACATTATAGTTCCTTTATAAATCTGGTGGTCTATAATTTTCCAATTTTCCCCCAAAGCCTTCCATATTGTAACTTGTCTATGGCTATCCATAGTTGCCTTTATGAAATTATATTTATAGGTCTTGGTAGTTGCGGTTTATAATTTCATTACTTTATAAATAGATGGATTGTGTAAATCCAAAGCGTATTTCCATTCAAATAACGTTCTGAAATTGACACCTAATAATGATCTACCATGAACAAAAGTAGGATCCCAGCAAGCGCCTGAACAGCCACACCTGAATGGAACCAAAGGTTGACGATTATAGTTAATAAAGACCGAATATGAATTTTAACCATTGCTATTCTTATTGCTCTGTTACTATACTATTTTTCTATTTGTTTAACATCGACTCAGTTCACTGGTAAAGTGAACTATTATTCGTATATCATTAACATATTGTCTACAGTAGTGATTAGAAAATATGAACATTGGCATCCAATAGCTTAACCATTCACATCCGTCGTTACAAGACATACAGGCTTCATTGCTGTGCTACCAGACCATTATCATGAAACAGAAGGGGTCGGGGTTTAGGAACACTTTGAGGCAACTGTACCATCCGGCAATATGAATCCATGGTCAGAGAATTATTTCTAAAAAGCTTAACTTGATGTAGAGCATCCGCAAACACGTATAGTATTTGCTGGTGTCCATTGGATTAATAAAGGACCTTCCTCGTGGTAGCTAAGGCGAGGTTGAGTTGACGTCACGCTCTCGACCTGGCAGAAGCTTATTTTGGGTCAGCGCTGACAAGACCTCCTATACTCTTTGGATCTTGAGTTGAACAATATTAACAAAATAGTAAATGAAAGAACAAAGCTTTTCACAATAAAACTTAGCACAAATGATTAATAAAATCATTCGTCATTGCGGTGATACACAGCTAACTTGATGTAGAGGGAGGTAGCGTTTATATTTTTTAGGAATAATGAATGAATGATTTTAAGTTATCATTATCGTGCGTCGTGGTATTGTTGATGAGAGAAGAAGAGGCAGTAAAATCCTTACTATAATATGTACGTAAAAGCAGTACCAAATCACATAAAAAATGATATTGTTATAATACAATAAAGTTTCATACATACTTACCTGGCAGATATATACATAGCTGGGACGACGGAGTCTTAGCTATGTATATATCTGACAGGTAAGTTGATTGTATGAAAATGATATTTAACAATAAATTTAACATAATGATACAATAAATTTAACATAATGATAAAACATGAAAACAAATGCAACACGTTAAAAAAAAAAAACGCTTGCTCGAGTCAAGTGTTCCGTGCGCTGAGAGAGAGAGAGAGAGAGAGAGAGAGAGAGAGAGAGAGAGAGAACGGCTCTGCTTACCATTGACTTATTACCTGATCTGGATGATTATCGCCCCATTTCATTCACTTACACTCGATCTGCCCAAATCACTTTGATTTTTGTTACGGTAAAAAACCAATCTAGTAATAATTGCTTTTTACGATATTTTTACAACTGTAAAAGTAACTCAGCTCTGTAATAAACAAACTGGCGCCGCTTTCAGCTTCTGCCTCATGCCTTCGATTGTTTGTTTACACGGCTTCTTGTGAAAAGTTATTTTATTTCTCTTTCCTTTTCTTGCATTTTGACTTACTTATTTTTTTTGTAAAATCCTCATGTTTGTTTTAAAAGTCTGCCATTTGCCAACAGTAAGTTGATGTATTGTGGCATAATTAATCTACTTCGTGCAATTAAGAACCAAGTAAACACGCTGATTACTCTCTTTCTCTCTCTCTCTCAGACACAATCGGACACACACACACACTCTCGATTCCTTTAATTATCTTTGTGCCTAACGCGAATAAAATTATTTTGTTATCAACCTTTGCATACTGCAATCAATTCGGTTTGCTCAAGAGGGTTCCGTCTCCTCCTCCCCCTCCATCCCCAGCCGGCCGGCAACCATTTTTACCAAACAGTTCATGTAAATCGTACACAGAAAAAATAAAATTTAGAAAATCTTACTTCATATAACGTACTGTTTCATTACTTTACACTCTTGATTTAACTTTTGAACACATTAATAATAGAAAAAATGTGAAAAGGGGGACTTTTTGGGTTGGCTGGAATGAATTATCCTGATTCCCTTTATTTCTTATGGGGATATTTGTTTCATATTTCGAACAAATCGTACTTCGAACAGCCTTCTGGAACGGATTAAGTTTAAAATACGAGGTACTTACTGTATTATGAATTCTTTTCCAATACTAAACTGTTATAAGTTAAAAGCAAATAAATTGCCTGAAGAAACAGAAACGAGGGGTGTTTGCAGTATTCATGCAACAAGAAAATAAAAAATAAAAATATTAGTAGATACAAAATACTGTAAAACAACAGAAAATGGAGTCAATAATATTAACTTTAGAAAACACAAAAAACAGTCTCTCACACACTTTCAATAGGCACTTAGCCTGAGAAGGCAGAGCTCAAATTCAATTAGAATTTTCAATTGGCGTTAATCACAAAAAAATATTTAAATAAAAATTTGAGGAATAATTGTCCTCCAAAATATAAATATCACGAGATCAAAGATAGCATCCATAAACCATACAAGAAGCACGAACACAAGAGTACACTGCCACCTGTTTCCAGATCTGGCAAACAGGTCTAGTGGGTTTTAAGCACTGCTTTACCTCCCCTTTGGATTTCATCCATCCCAGAGACATCCCGAATATGTCTTTTGTTGATGTATATATAGATTTTTCACAAATTTACTAAAAAAAATTACTTTCAAAATGATGCAAATGGACATCAAAGGACTTATGGATTGGAGTTTAATATGCCATGTAAATGCATCAAAAGTTAAGTTAAAATGGTTCAGCTTACATAACATACAATTTATATTTGTACTGTATATGAATATCAAAAAATATTGAAACTATGTAAGTTGATCATAAAGTTTAAAGTTTAAATATTTATATATGAAATTTCCATATATTTGAAATATACAGTTGGAAGCCTTTAAACATAAAAATTCCTCCTTGGAAGATCCATGCCTATCCCTCATGTGCCCTGAAATAAAACAATACAAATTAATACCACATACAGAAATTTTGTGTTTCATAACTTCCTACCCTATAATAAATACAGCAATAACCAACCCTTTCA